>NW_015505781.1:422060-500916 GCF_001515645.1 Sinocyclocheilus grahami | reverse complement strand
TTTTTTTCCATATGCATTTATTTTTTAGCTATTTATTTATTTAATAATAATAAACATTATACATAATATATAAAAGAAAATAAATGTCTTTATAATTAATTTAGTTTGTATTATTTAACAATTCAGAATATAATAAATAATAATAATAAATATTGTTACAGGTTTAATATCTTATAGCATCTTCATCTCTTACCATAATTTTTTTCCCCAGGATGGAAGAGCCTCATACACTAAAAATAATCTTTTGTGATTGGATGGCTAATTTGAAGTGTCAATTATTCTTATGCAAATACATATGTTCTTTCTCACATTTCAAAAGAGGCTGAGCACAGATGGCTACCCACAAATCATGCCACGCAAGGCAAAGCAGCCGGCCAGACAATAAGAGCTTGTATAATGTGATGATGGTGTCTGCATGTCTGTCTTCCCTTACGCTGGTGGATGCTCTTAATGATAGCAATGCTTTGCTATAGTAAAGATGTAAACTAGCTCTTGTTTACCACCATGGAATGATAACCTTCACTGTGAATCAGCTGATATGGATATATTCATGATTAATTATCAGTAGAAGTCTAAGAAAATAAAAACACAAAGAGGATATTGTAGATTAAAGTAGCATTAATATAGAGCTACATACTGTAGAGTTTGCATTATATGGATGGCAGTATTAAAACTGCATTGCCCATATGCATTATTTTAGCATACACTGACAAATGTGGGCAGCAAAAAGGAGAAGAAAGAAAAAGGAAAGTCAGACAGAAAGAAAGAGACAGTAAGGAACAAGAGGCTGCTCTCTCAGCGTGACCTGAACAAGCCACTAAAACGTGATTTCTGACAGTTTGCTAGCACTCAGGCTGAGAGACAGCGGCCTCTATGCTTTCACGCTAAAGACCATGATTTTGCCTCTGAGAAGTCGGTTGACAGACACACCTGCTGCGAAACCAAGCAACACCCAGACAAATATGTGGATAGGCTTCAACAAACTAGCATGGTAATAATCACCTTAAGTGCTCCAGAGACAACTTAGTCATGTGGAAAAATTAGCTAAAGTTTTAAATGCAATTCATACCGAACCACGTTTTCTTTTTTCCCAAAAAGGAGAAGATACAGGAAGGGATTGCACAACAAAAAACAATGTTCCTTGAACTTCTCAGCTGATCCATGGGTTAACAAAAAAGGATGAGAAAAGACGACGGCAAAGAAAACTTTTCAGAAGAGTGGATCAAACAACCAGCTCTGGCGTCTTGTTACAGCACAACAATGGAGCCATTGAAGCCAAGACTGAACATGGCAACCGGGTCCACAGGTTCCAATTGTCTCACAAAGGGTCAAGAGGGAGAGGAGAAGCTGAGTGTTGAGATATTTTAGAGGATAATGGTGCTCCAGAAATGAGACGGTTTCAGTTTGCCAAGTTTGTTTAGACTTATCTACCTCAGAGGCTAAAGTTGTTAAACCTGGACGGCTAAAGAAATAAGGGAATTGTCCAGACCTTAATGCCTCATGTCCATGTGGATAACGGATCGGTTAACAAGATCCAAGAGTATGTAGAGTGTGAATAAAGTGATACTTTACATGTGCAGATTGCGCACTGTTCCTGAATACTGTTAATAGGGGCATAAAAGTTGAACCCTTTCAACAACATAGCCTAATGCCACTTAGTAAGATACCCACCACACAAAGCCCTACCAAGACGCTTGCTTACATAGTCACGGGCCTTCAGTTCTAATAATACACTAAAACAATTCACACATTCTGTAAATAATGAGAGAATGAGTTCTTATTATAGGCTGAATAGCATTCACCCTTCATCTCCACCAATAAAAACTCAACTGGAAGATGTTTTACTCAAAACAACTAGTCTATTGAATTGGACAGTCCCCTTGAATAAATATGAGCTTTATTAAAGGAAGCACTGTTAGCCTGTGTGGTTAAAAAGAACAGTCCGACAAATCTGATTAGAAGAAATTCTGTCAATAACAAAAGCAAATTTTGCAAATAACAAATGTTAGTCTTTTGTCAGGTCCCTCAAGTCCCTGTAGCTCAAATGATGCTAGAAACCTCAAGGTCAGGGTTTTGGTTCCCATGAAATCTTGGATAATTTGAACATCTTAAATGAATACATTTTATTTTTAAATTTTTTAAATCAACAGTTTACAGAAAGTTGCTAAGTTGTCATCAGAAATGGTTTGACACTATTTAGACTGCTATTCAAAGAAATTAAAATGTTACATGGAGAAATTGGCATGATTAGAAAGTCCAAATTCCATACATATTCAACTAAACTCACAAATAACTTGAGTATCAAGTGTATAATCATAATTGTGTCTTCATTTGAACCCGTTGCTGCAACACTGTCAACTACACATTGGAAGTCAAATAGTCCACTTGTCTCCTCCTTCGAAACAAGTGGAAGTAATGAACAGATGTAAAGGGAAAAAAAAAATTTCTTAATGTCTCTTAAAGTATACCGGTTCCCCAAATGACCAAATCCAATGAAAGAAACTCTAAAACGAATCCTATATCCGCAGTGAAGGTTTACTTCCAGCAGGATTCTGAAATCCTCCAGTACAAAATCGTGGCTCACTTCACACCAAAAGCTAAGTTCAGACAAGCAACCATGATACTGTCACAAACACTGTCACTGTGAGGGTGGACATGCCTATTCACACAGCTCACACTAGTCTCTCCATGTGCCAGTGTTTTTCTTTTTCACCTATCTCCCCCCAAAAAGTGTGTGTGTTCATACACATCAAAACGGTAAGGTGAATCCTTTTGAGCTGGCAGTGCAGTTGGCCACAGAATGAATAAACATCCATGTCAGGAGAAACTGATACACTCCCCTTTTCAAGCAGACGGGCCTCTCGTGGGAAATCCAGCACTAACACAATGGATAGAGACGGCCTTTTGTTGAGTCTCTCAGCTATGGGCTACTTCTTCTCTCAGGTCTGTAGCCTGAACAGACCACTCCCCTCGGTTCCTATTCCCCCTCTCGCACACAATTAACTTGTACCTTTTTTATACTTATCCATACTAGAATGTGTTTCTTTGTTACTTCAGAAGGTTGGAAATTAAATCAGCAATGATTAAAATGAACAATATGAGTATGCTGGTCCTCAACTTGGGATGCTGGGATGTTGGTGTACCTACCAGGCTTAAAAACAGCTAGTTTAAATACCCACAGTAGACTGACAATTCTATACTAAATAAAATAGTTAATGACCTCATGGTGAGGATTTTTAATTCTGGCTCTAAATCCTCTGAATAGTATAACACCATGATGTTCATCCAAAACAAACTGTCAAGGAAGAGCTCCCTACAGGTCAAACTGAGGGGATTTACATGAAGTTTGTAATATAATAATATATATAATATACAATAGCAAAACCCAATTAAACAAAGCTGCAATATTCTATACTATGTTGACCGCAGTGATGTGACAATAGCTTGTAAGTGTTACTCCACACTGAAATCTAGATCTGTAAATCTTGAGCTATGTTTACACTTTTCCAGTCTTGCTTGAAGAGACGTTTTCTCTCACTTCCCGTCATCTATCATTCCTTTGCTCTTCTCTTTGCTTTCAGCTCCCATTTGGGTCTCAATAAAGTTGTTATGCATGACAGTGTGTGGAGCAGAATAGGTACTGGCCGAGCTGGGACATTCTCAAACTGATGGAAACAAAAAGATTCAAACCACAGTGAGTCTTGGACCCCCTTGTCGAGAACATCTTGATGAACAGGCCAACTAAGTGAACTAAGTAGCCTATCTCTCCTCACAGCTGAATGGCTGTGTCACAGCTTTATTCTGTTGGTAACTAAAATGTTTTGGTGACCACTGACTTCCATTGTACTGACAATAAAATAACATTAACGTTAAGGGTTGGCGATATAGCCTCAAAAATATATCACAATATTTCAAGAATATTTGTGATAACGATATTTATGACGATATAGAAAAAAAACCACAAAACGATTTATTGGTGATTGCAGCTGGCAGGCAGCAGCATTTATTAGTGCAAACAAAATGAAGGACATTTTCCATAATTTTCCAATGTGCTACTGTCATTGATGACAGACTACCTAATTCGAAGTGTAAATCTATTGTCATAAGGTGGCAGCAGCAGCTGTGTGTTCGACTTGAAGCAGACCGATCGGTGTATGACGTCAAAATACCGCGAAAGTGACTTACCCCTTATTTACACTGTACACGTCTGCAGCGCGTTACGGCTCCGACGCGGCCACTCTAGTCAATGCTTGTGTTTACACTAGCGGAGCCGCGGCACGTTTCAGAAACGGCTCTCCGCGTTGTTTCGCTAAAGATATGCACCTCGCCTATTTTTGAAGGTAAGAGTGTGCACTCAAATATACTCTAGTACTGCTCTCGCGATACTTTGATGTCATACACCGATCAGTCTGCGCAGCGCTGCTTCAAGTTGAACACACCTATTGGGCTTGTGGTGTTGTTGTGCGCGCTAGGGAACGTATATCCGCCATAAGTCATCGTGTCGCTATATCATTGATATCGCGATATGACACTTTTTTTTATCATGTAAAAACGTATACCGGTATTATCGTGGCTGGTATGATATGGCACACCCCTAATTGACATATGTCTTATGTTCCACAAATGAAAGAAAGTCATACAGTTTTTTGGTGAACTATGAATTTCAGTACTGCCCATCAAAACGTTAACATCATAAAAATTCACTGAATATACAATGGAGATCCAAAAGTAAGAGATAATTAAAAAAATATTTAAAAAAAGAGTCTAATTCAAACCTGGAAATAAATTTTAAACAAATAAACTGTCTATTTCAGAATCTGTACTATTTCTTGGCCACTAATCAAATAAATACATGTTACAAGCTTTTTCACAGATGGCCAAATCTTCTTGGTTCTATTGAAGCTCAAGATGCTCTTTGGATCATTCTCAAATCATGCTGGAGGACATGTTTGCTCTTTGGATCATGCTCAAATCATCAGGTTTGACACAAACTTAAGGGAGATCATGAATCTTGAGTGCTGCTATCCCTTACCAAAAAGTAGTATACTTCAAGTTTATTTTATTAAGTATACTTAAGTAAAGTTCAAGTATTTTTTAAGTATACTTTATGTAGTAAGTATACAAATATCAGTGTACTAGTAGTATACTTGTAAGTGTACTATTTCAATACTCCTTGGGACTAAATTGGCCTACTTTCTAGTATATAAAAGTATACTTTTAAGTATAACAGTAGTAAACTTTGAGTACACAACTAGTTTACATCAAAATGTTTAGCTTGTACTGCAACTATACTAAAAGTGAACTTATAGGTATACTGATAGTTTACTAATTAAATACTTGTAGTAGCATTTTTAGTACACTTTGAAGTATAGTCTCAGTAAACTACTAGTTTAGTAGTTTTATACTGCAAGTATACTCATAAGTTTTCTTAAAGTATGATGTAAAGTTCACTTAAAGTATACTACTATGTCCCTATTTAGGTATTAATTTGTATATATTTTGTTACATGAATATCTGAACATACAAACATAAAAAACAGGGGGCATCTGCTCGTAAAACAAAAACAAATTATTCTAACTTCATGCATTCTTTTTTTAAACACTTGAATGTGGATAAGTTTCATAAATAAAAAATAAAGAAATAAACAACATTTCGAACAAAAAGCTGAACAAAGACTATGAATTGGATTCAGAATGATAATCAAAACGTAGATAAAGTCGATCAACACCCCAAAGCTTGACAGTCATTATTAACTCTTCATTGGTCGACATTTTATTCCGTAATGTTACACAGTTTTGATACTGTTTTATGTCTGATGATCGTGTTAGAATACATGTGGAAGCATCTGTTGTTTCGGTTTCTTCTTCACTTGTGTTTTTTGGAAATTCTGTACAGAAGATGTGTACTAGCACCCCCTACAGTATAACAATGAAAACACGGATTCTGCATCTCACACATGACACTGCATTTTAAAAATGCAAAACTCAAGTAAAAAGTTCTCTAGACGCATCTCTAGATTCTGTGTGAATGGCCCCTAAGACATTCTCAAACTGACAAAATATTTTATACCAGTATAATTAGTAATGAATGAACGAACAAACAAACAAAAAATACATAGCAAAATGGTAGCCTTTCCATTCACATTTGAATCACACCAGGCCCAGTAGACTCAGTAAACCCCCCGGTGTCTTGGAGCAGACGGATAACCAAGCATATAAGAAAGTGCTTACGTGGGGTCCTGAAATCAGGGGACCATATGTGCAAACGTTCTGTATCATTATGCTGTGCGGCGGTGCACAGGGAGACCACCATAACTTAGTTTGTCGTCCATACAAAGTTTGGGCCAAGCTTGGATGGATTCATTAGACGGCCTTTCTTTGGAGCCAATGAAGCTCAAAAGACCTCCAACAAAGGAGCTAATCACAGACTCTCTCCTCAGCTTTGGCCAGAGTCTTTCTTTTCACTAGGTCTTAGATCATTTCTCACAGCTAGCTGGCCAGCTAGCTCCAAGCTTGTCTGGACAGACAAACAAAGCTGTGGGATATTTATTCTCTGTGTATATATGTACAGCTGTTGCTTCTATAGGACGAGTGAGCATGACATGTGAATGTGCCCACACACGCACATACATACACACAGAGCTGCTACTTTTGTTGGTTTTGTGTCGCACACAAACAGACCCGTGCTTGTGGGGGTGCCGATGACTTCTGTTGGTAGTGGTGTGCTAATGTGTATGCTTGCATATGTGTGTGAGTAATATGTGTGAGGGCAAAACAGACAATGCAACATCAGGCCTCTATTCTAGCATTGGCCTTGAACCCCAGTAGCCTTCATTCCCATGGTTGCTGTGTGAGCCCTTGTGCATTGTGTTGCCTTGTCCCTGCCCTCTTTCAATTAAATGACAAGCCTCCATCCCTGCAATACAACACTCTCCTCTCTCTTACGGGTGTAAAACACTGTGTTATGTGCCCTGCTATGTGCTATTATTCATATTCATACTCTTTAAAAAGCAAAACGGTTTTGCAGCCAGATGCCAGTATAGAACAGAAGTAGTTCTATTGCTCCTTAGAGAACCATTTGTGTACTGGTGCTTCAAAGATACTAAAAAACGTATCTATTCTAACAGATAAGCTGATGTGAAGAACCTATATATGTAATATTAAAAATATCAGAATATTTGACTGTTCTTTATAATAAATGTCTCTTTTGATGAAGCTAAGTTACTGCAACAAATATGAAGGTAAGGATGAAAAGAAACAATAGAACCTGCAAAAGTAAGCTAGTGGGAACTGCATTTTACATATTTTTTTCTGTTACAATTATTATAGTAATTTATTATATACACTACGTTCAAAAGTTTGGGGTTGGAAAGACTTTTTAATGTTTTTGAAAGACGTCTGTTATTAATTTAAAATAACTGTTTTCTACACTGAACAAAATTATAAATGCAACACTTTTGTTTTTGCCCCCATTTTTCATGAGCTGAACTCATCTAAGACTTTTTCTATGTACACAAAAGGCCTATTTCTCTCAAATATTGTTTACAAATCTGTCTAAATCTGTGATATCCACCTCACAGGTGTGGCATACCAAGATGCTGGTTAGACAGAATGATTATTGCACAGGTGTGCCTTAGGCTGGCTACAATAAAAGGCCACTGTAAAATGTGCAGTTTTATCACACAGCACAATGCCACAGATGTCGCAAGTTTTGAGGGAGCGTGCAATTGGCACGCTGACTGCAGGAATGTCCACCAGAGCTGTTGCCCGTGAATTGAATGTTAATTTCTCTACCATAAGCCGTCTCCAAAGGCGTTTCAGAGAATTAGGCAGTACATCCAACCGGCCTCACAACCGCAAACCACGTATAACCACACCAGCCCAGGACCTCCACATCCAGCATCTTCACCTCCAAGATCGTCTGAGACCAGCCACCCGGACAGCTGCTGCAACAATCGGTTTGCATAACCAAAGAATTTCTGCACAAACTGTCAGAAACCGTTTCAGTGAAGCTCATCGTCCTCATCGGGGTCTCGACCTGACTGCAGTTCGTCATCGTAACCGACTTGAGTGGGCAAATGCTCACATTCGACGGTGTCTGGCACTTTGGAGAGGTGTTCTCTTCACGGATGAATCACGGTTTTCACTGTACAGGGCAGATGGCAGACATCGTGTATGGCGTCAAGTGGGTGAGCATTTTGCTGATGTCAACGTTGTGGATCGAGTGGCCCATGGTGGCGGTGGGGTTATGGTATGGGTAGGCGTATGTTATGGACAAGGAACACAGGTGCATTTTATTGATGGCATTTTGAATGCACAGAGATACCGAGATCCTGAGGCCCATTGTTGTGGCATTCATCCACGACCATCACCTCATGTTGCAGCATGATAATGCACGGTCCCATGTTGCAAGGATCTGTACACAATTCCTGGAAGCTGAAAACATCTCAGTTCTTGCATGGCCAGCATACTCACCGGACATGTCACCCATTGAGCATGTTTGGGATGCTCTGGATCAGCGTATATGACAGCGTGTTCCAGTTCCTGCCAATATTCAGCAACTCTGCACAGCCATTGAAGAGGAGTGGACCAATATTCCACAGGCCACAATCAACAACCTGATCAACTCTATGCGAAGGAGATGTGTTGCACTGCGTGAGGCAAATGGTGGTCACTGACTGGTTTTCGGACCCCCCCGGACTCCCCAATACAGTAAAACTGCACATTTTAGAGTGGCCTTTTATTGTGGCCAGCCTAAGGCACACCTGTGCAGTAATCATGCTGTCTAATCAGCATCTTGATATGCCACACCTGTGAGGTGGATGGATTGTTTCAGAAAAGGAGAAGTGCTCACTAACACAGATTTAGACAGATTTGTGAACACTATTTGAGAGAAATAGGCCTTTTGTGTACGTAGAAAAAGTCTTAGATCTTTGAGTTCAGCTCATGAAAAATGGGGGCAAAAACAAAAGTGTTGCGTTTATAATTTTGTTTTGTTTTATTATATTTTAAAATGTAACTTATTTCTGTGATGGCAAAGCCAAATTTTCAGTTACATGACCCTTCAGAAATCATTATGCTGATTTGATGCTCAAGTAACATTTCTTATTATTATCGAATTTTGAAAACAGTTAAAATTTTATTTGAGTATTTTCATATTTCACAGTTGCTTATATTAAATGCCTAATATTTTTTGCAATTCATGACATTTAAAATTCTGTTTATTATTCTTTTAAAACAACAGCATTTATTTATTTTTGTGACAATGTCTCTACTGTCACTTTTGATCAATTTAATGCATCCTTACTAAGTAAAAGATTTAATTTCTTAGAAAAAAAGTATTGTTGCACTTTTGAACAGTAGTGTATATATGCCTTAAACCATACATTACACATTGCATTTCTTTACAGTTACCAGCCACTGGCAAGTGTTCTATTTATGTGCTAAAGTCAATTTATACTTGTATTTGGCACTTGGTGGCTTATTATTGGACCCTGCCACCAGCTATTATTAGATTTGGACTATTAGAAGTATTGCAACATGCCCTGTGAAAGAGAGATAGTTGCTAATGTATTTGTCTTATTTTTTTGTAAAAGCGCATTTGAGTGTTGCATTGAAGCAATGCAAGAGATCTCATATTTTATCACAGCACATGCCATTTTCTCAAATAACAACCACCGAGATGAAACAAAAAGAGGGAAAAGTGCACTGACACGGGGTATTCCTCAGTTGCAGAGAGGGGCTGCACGCACCCCCCGCCCTTTCACTTCTCAGCGGCACCCACAGAAGGCAAAAAGGCTTTCTGACATTGCCCTACATTCAGCTGACTGATCCCACACACACAGTCTTCTGTCACAAATAATCATTCCAGCCGCACCCGTGCCCGCACACACACACACACACACACACACACCCTCTTTCTCTCTCACTGTATTAAATATTGAAGATTTCAACTTTCAACTTGGAGCATGTTCAAGC
Organism: Sinocyclocheilus grahami; assembly: GCF_001515645.1. NCBI lineage: Eukaryota > Metazoa > Chordata > Actinopteri > Cypriniformes > Cyprinidae > Sinocyclocheilus > Sinocyclocheilus grahami. The sequence continues at coordinate 490,939 of NW_015505781.1, read as the reverse complement.
ACACTCTCATCAAAACACAGACACACACACACACACACACACACACACACACACACACACAGCGTGTGCATTGCCCTAGCTGCAATACAAACCACCTCTATTAGAGTGTCAATCGTATTCAGATCTTTCCTTTCTTGCCGGTGCTGACTTTCAGAATATACGGAAGCCCTACATCCTCAGACGTGACTGTGCCCACGCCCATCCATCCATCCATCCATCCTCACACATTTATGTGCTTTCTTTCTTTCCGTATCCCTTTGTTCCTCTCTACACATCAAGGCGCCTTGCATTTCTGCCTAATGTTGGCTAATGCTTTCTAAAGAATACCACCCGAGCACTGCTGCCCGCTTCTGCTGTGAGTACCCATGTCACCGGGTCGTCATTAATTATTCCCTTGCTTACAACATGCGGTTGCCACGGTAATGGGCCATTAACGGAGAGCCAAGCGAACGGCAGTCTCTATGCAAATGAGGCTGCCACAAAGACCGTGGGCGCGGATTTGCAGATCGGAGGACACTGCGACGGACACACTCTGTATTAGAATTTAATAAAAGGGACGATAATGTACCTGGGCTTCCTTTTAAAACACAACGGTTATGCCGAACAAGTGCAGGAAGGAGCAGAAGAGGAGGGTTCGGAGGAAGCACCTGGCATTTTAGAAAATACAGGGGTGTGTGTGTGTGGTGTTTGATAGACATTTGAGGGACGAGTAGGCAGGGACCATCAGCTTAACAGCAGATGCCTCGGCGACAAATCCGCAAGTCTTCGATTTGGATACAACTCGCATGTGATGATTTGGAGAAAATAAAGAGGTTTGAAATTAAGGCCTTAAATTTAGAATATGTCCTTGTCGTCTTGACGAGTTTGCTGGGATTGCGGTGCCCACGGTAGTGGCGGACATAGTTGCGCGTGGCTTTAGATAAAAATCAGTGAATAATATTTGATGTCTCAAAACGAGAAGACGAGAAGTCTGTGAGAAGGGGAAAATGAGAAATGCAAAGATGAAGATTTGTGCCCCGCTGAACATTATGCCGTTTTGGCACGTAAACCCTGAGCCAATCAAAAGCGATGTTCTTGAAGCATTTAGGGATGGCAGACCAAATCAGCAAGAAATCACAATGCTGCATTACTCACACACTGAAATATTATAAATAAACAACACCACCATATTCACATTTAAGAAAAAAAGAATAAAACAGCGCTGACAAATCTGTTCATTTTTTTGGTATTCATTTGTTCAGTGTGTGCAATATTTAACTGACATCACTATTGATGAGAGCAACAATAAGAATCATATTAATAATATGTTTTAGTATTACTATACTGCCAAAAGTAAATTTACATTTTTGTTTTAGAACACATTTCAAACTTTAAATGCAATTATTACACAATTCTTAAAATATATTATTTAAGCTTTACAATTTTCATCGAAAAAGTCATCAGTTTCACAAATAATTTTACATCACAGTGATTGACTGATGCCGCTCAATTAGAGATTCTAGACAGAAGTCAAGGCGGGTTGCCGGAGATGAAATGTCTCCTGCCTTTTGGATACAGATTGCAGCCATTATCAGGCCAATTTCCCAGGTGGAGAAAAACATCCAGGAGTCTGGGATAACGGTGAACAAGAATCACAGATGAGGATTTGTTTGTTGGGGTGGAGTGGTGGGATCTACAATTTTATATGCAATTGTCAATGTCTGCTGCAGACCTTTCTGCAACTTTTATTTTGTAAAAGCCATCACCGCCAGGAGCTGAAATGGGGCATTGGGTGTCTTGACAATTTCGAGAGCATTCTTGTGTGTTACTTATAATATGTGACATGTGACTTAACAAATCCACAGACGGTTAGGAAATTCCAGGTATCAGATATATTTGATATGAAGTAAATAGAGTAGAGAGAGGAAGAGAAAATAACATCAAAACAAGCTCTGAGAGGGTTTGATGACAGACATATATGTCTTTGTGTTTCTATACACTTCCTTTACACTAAGCTATGTTTTCACTAAGGTGTATTTTGTGCCTTTGACAATCATGTATGGACTTTCTACCTCTCTCTGTCTCTCTCTCTCACACACACACACACACACAAACACAAGCTCACACACAATGGGAAAACCCTGTCACTTGCTGCTGAGAGTCCAATCAAGCATTTGAATGCAGTGACACATTCATTTTTTTTTTTTTTAATGACATTTATTCATCAGGCAGAGAGAAATTTCACTCAAAGACCCCACATTGCTCTGCCAGGGTCGGTCTGGCCCTGTTAATTGATTGCTTCTCACTAACAAGGATGTAAAGTCCTCCATTGTGCACCTCTTCCTCTATGCTAATGAAGTCCAAACACAACATGCTCTTTCTTTCGTTTCCTCTCCGCGTCCCCCTTCCTCTCAGGTTTTGATGTGAAGATGCTATGACAGGCTTGCTCTCTTTCTCTCTCTGCAGCTGGCACGAAAGATGTGATAGGAGCCAGGACCAGTAAGCAGTAATGGGATCATGGGAGAGTGACTGCAAACACACACACATATCGCTTCTCCAAGTTTCCCCTCACACTGCCCCTAATGAGGGGTAAAGGGACAATATCATCATTGTTACCCCCGTGTTTGGGAACCTCAGGACCAAGAACAATAGCTGTTTACCCAAGCAGTAGCGAAAGTCCTCACTGTGCTCGTTAATTAATCGGACGGCTCCTGATAGCGCTCTGTACACCCCACTCAAAACTACTTTTCACATTCAGCCATTAGAGATGAGGGACTCTCGGTTCTGCTTCCTGTCTCTTTCATTTGGTTTTACAGCATCTATCTTCTATACCTATTTGTAGCACTCACACACACACAGACTCCTCACATATCTGTACAATTTTTGCCTTAGTAAGCACACTCATTCCCTTGTTTTTTATTTGTTTCATCATTAAAATGCAAAGGCGGTCGAGGCAGTGATACAAATAAAGAAAATAAAAAGAAATCAACAGTAACAACAACAATAATAATAGTTTGTGTATAATAAAGTAATAAAACAATATAATAGTGGTATAATAAAATAATATATTTTTTATTATTATTACTATTATTGGTATTACTAATGTTATTAATGCCAATTTTTGTTATTAAATAAAATGTTATGAATTTGTAGGGTCATAAAATTACAACATCTGTATACTGAAATTGGATTCATAGCAGTTAAATGGCATTACGAAAAGGTGTGGAGGTCCCACCTTACCATCTTACCGTCATTGGTGAAGTCACCCTCCCGTTTGCCATCATATATCTCTCTCACACCGCTACCCAATCCACTACAAGCAATATGCAAAGTGCCATCATGAATATGTGCAATTAGGCAGGGCTGGTGAGATTTTTCCGACTTATGGGATGTGACATTTGTAGGGCAGAAGCACAGATCAGCATAAGCGAGAGTGACAAATGCCTAATCCCTTCCTCCACATTTAAAAATTTTTCAGGTCTATCAGAATACGTTCTTGAATACACACACCTATGCCGCATATTCACGCATTTGAATTCCCCGATCAACATGCCTCGGCTGTGGCCATACGGTATCAAGGATACGAACAACATCACCGAGAGCAAGAACAAGAGGAGACTTTAATGGATCATGAAGATTTGCCAGAGTGCTTGTGCTCTGTACATCAAGGCCGTTCTGTATGGAAATCACACAATTTTGAAATGGTTTGTGTGACAGAGTGAGTCTCAAGGATAATCAGTTTGTGAGGAATAGAGAGGGAAAAAACATATACAATGCATATACAGTTATATTCACACGTCACACAGAAAAAATCAAAATGATAGACACAAAATCCCACACTAATAACCATCCTTGGAGCCTTTTACCTAAAACCATGTGGATCCAGTGAAAATGGATTGTGTTCACACTATACTTTTGCTTGTCAAATCACTGGCAATCCTCGCTATTCATCACACACCTACTTCAGTTGAATATAAAGACTACAACTAGTCATTTTACATGAAAACATTTGAAAACATAAGTTTTCTATTTTATTTCCCAAAGTAAGCAATATCATATTTCCAGGAAATTACAGTTCGCTGCAGTGCACTTAGATAAATATATATTAAGAAATGGTGACATATGACTACATACATATGCGCTATATATACTGTACATATATCTCAATCACACACACACACACTCAGCCAGACTAGTTTTATTTAGGTGTAGGAGTTTAATTTTGCTGAGAGATGTCTGTGAACCCTATAATACGGTTCAGGTCTGAATCCTCTTGGAAAATCATCAACCCATAATCCTTCACAATGTGTCGCATTCAAATGAAGTGCTGGAACTCCCACTAACACAGTGTAGCAGCAACGGCTAATTTACACACACACACACACACACACACACACACACACACAGAAACAGAAATTGTTCACTCGCACAATACGCACACATATACTGTATATAGTAACAAAATTTGAGCTAAACACACACACACACACACCTGCATGTAACGTGGCACATTGCATGAGCTCCTCCTTGCAAACCTCTTCCCCCACAAGCTACCACACACACATCATGTCACACACATGGTGCATGGTGAGGCGAGGCGTCGCTCACACCACCCAGGAAATTAACTTGACATTTTATGGCGACCACAGAGGAAAAAATACGGAAGGAAAGAAAGAAAAAAACAAAGCGTAACAAAGGCACAGATAACATAAACCCTCTCCCGAGCCTCGCCATCATATTCGCAAGGATTTTCACCGATCTGCAATGCAGACGGCACGGGGTGGCCACAGAAAATGAGCTTTTCCTTCCTCACGTGCCTTCCTCTGGAGACGACGGCTGTCTCTCTCTCACTCTTTTTCTCCCTCGACAAATGCGTCCTGTCTATTTTCATATCCAATTCAGTTGGTCCCATTGGTGCGGTTCTGCCTGATGTGAGGTTAGCAAAATGAAATAAATAGAAACGGGGCAATCTCACCTCAGTCTAAGCTCCCAATTAAAATGATACAGCCGCCCATGTCAGAGAACGAGAGCGTATTGAAATGGGGAAGGAGAGTTGCTTTGTGGCTGCTTGTATTTATTTTTTCGTGTATGCGTATGCATGATGGACGGAGCCATACTGTCATTGCGACTCTTCCTGCACACACCCACAGTCTTCTTTTCCAATTCTTAGACACAACCTAGCACAATATATCTTTGCTAAACCACAGCTATAGTGCAAAATAACTAAATATTACAAAAGCATTTTGGCTATGTTAAAAAATCAGTGCCTATTTGCATCCTCACACATGACATATGTGAAAGTGTGTTTCTAAGATGTGCAACGGTTTGAAGCTGTTGGGCCAGCGCTCGCTGTCATAACCTCAAAGAAAAGATTCAAACACACCCATGCATAAAGAGTCTAAATTAATGTATCTCAGGATGCTGAGTGCATGGGCACACACACACACACACACACACACACACACACACACACACACACAAAGCGTGTGTTTCGTCTGACTTGGTGCATCTCTCTGTGGCTGGGTCCTGCTCTATTAGACATGCAGGAATGTTAACATCATTATGCATTATTCTGAGTGTCTGTCTGTGCTTTCACACCCCCCTCCTCTCTCTCTCTTTCCATTCGCCATATTGTGTCTGAGGAGAGGCCCAGACGTGTGTGCCACAGACTAACGCAGTATTGTGTCTCCTGTCTGGGGATGAGCATTATTTTAACGGTCTTTCATGTGCCGTTGCACACAAATCACTGATCTTTTCGGAAATGGAAGAAGTGGTAAACACATGCATACAGACAACCACACCCAATCACACACATTTAGAAATTGTATTAATGCTCTACACATGCCTTGCAAATTATGCCCAGGCTAGGTTGCCACACATCTAAAGAAAAGCACACACAAAAGTGTGCATGCGATCCAAAAATGAAGTAGAAAGAAAGAAAGAAAATAAATCAACATATTGAATTATATACTGTATAATTTTTTTATGATATATTTTCTAAAGGTGCTCAGTGGCTAAACTAATATTACAGTCACGTGAGTGTTTACTTCATCAAGTCCCATTTTCAGACTGTTAATGGGGAGGGGCTTTTATATTTGCAATATTTCTCTTTGGGAATAATGAAAAGCCAACAAGACACATATAAATGCCATATTCTGATCAAACTAAAGCACTGACCTCTTTTTTTTTTAACCCACATTTTTATTAGGCTGAAAAAAATGATTGAAATTCACTACCTAGATTTGAAGGGGAATAAATTATTTACCTATTATTAATTTCTTTAATGACATCTCTATACCTCTATTTTTAGCCTAGCAATAAATTGTCTTGGGTTTTGTTATTTAACACTTTTTATTTATTTTACACTTATTTCATTGATATATTTTATATTTAAATATATATCGTTCTGAAAATGCAACAGTGATATTATATCACTTCTAAAGCACTGTGGTGAAAAAAAGACTATGATACACAGTCAAAAATGTCAAAGGAAGTGATAAAGGAGGCAGCAATGAGCAAAACGTATGTAGATTGTATAATACAAGGTCGTAGGATGTATGCAAAGGATTTAAATTAATATGCATGACTTTTTAATGTCTTTTCATCTCAAATCCGACATTCCGCCGGAATTTTTAAAACAATGTACCCCGAGAATATATATCAATGTTAACGTTCAGTGTATTTGCAGTGAACCTCCACTACAGCCTCTCCTCTGCTTTCCCTCTCAACTCCTCCCCCTTGCTGCTTGAAATCTGCATACATTTGCATGGCATTACCATGCTCATATTCTTTGTTCTGAGAAGGAAAGGATGATGCGGTTTACCACATTGCACGTCGCTGTTATGCGCTCCACTTGAAGATGCTTGGATATTTAATGAATGCATGCATACATTTGCATGGCATTACCATGCTCATATTCTTTGTTCTGAGAAGGAAAGGATGATGCGGTTTACAACCACATTGCACGTCGCTGTTATGCGCTCCACTTGAAGATGCTTGGATATTTAATGAATGCACAAATGCTTCATCATCTGTAGTTGTGAATGGCTAACTAGCTTTTTGAAAATTAGACAAAAATAGAAAAGCATTAAAAGACTGGTTATATAAGATACTTTTTGTAGGAGGTAGGGATTGTTCAGTGAATCAAATTACTTCTCAAATTTAAAACATTTATGTTATTAATAAGACCTAAATCATGCAGTGACATGCATGAATGTATATTTTTACATGCTATATCTTGTTTTGTTATATTGAACTGCGCTTGAACAGCACCCAATACAGATTTAATTTTACGACACCATATGCATTCAAACATGTCACATAAAACACAGCGATACAGGACGTTTGATACACAGCAGAAGCATGGGGTGGCATGCTGTAAACTGACATCTATTGTCCTTGTGGGCTCTTCCCTTTGTGCCACGGCCAACTGTAATCATGCAAACGCAGGCGCCAGACTTCATTTGTTCCTCAGGGCCAACACTAATCACACCACAGCAAGGCACAAGAGAGGAGGGGCCACAGAGTATGCATAAAACAGCCGGGCATTGCCTGTGTGCTGCTGATATTCAGGTATAGTGTACTGACAGCATGCATGCTAGCACTAACTGCTATTTTTTTCTAGTGTTTTTTTTTCTTATATTTGCTAACTTTGCTAGTCAGCTTTCCAAGTATGGACATTCAGAGTTTATAAAGTAAAATTTAAAATTAAAATATGTCCTGGCTGGGTGTGACTACATATTATAATGTAATGAAAAAGAATACAAAGAACTTAAAAAGGATGGGAAATGACTTAAAGGGGTCATATGATGCTGCTAAAAAGAACATTATTTTGTGTATTTGGTGTAATGAAATGTGTTTATGCGTTTTAAGGTCCAAAAAATACATTATTTTCCACATACTGTACATTATTGTTTCTCCTCTATGCCCCGACTTTCTGAAATGCGTTGGTTTTTACAAAGCTCATCGTTTTGAAAAGCGAGGTGTGCTGTGATTGGCCAGCTATCCAGCGCGTTGTGATTGGCCGAATACCTCAAGCGTATGACGGAAATGTTACGCCCCTACCATACTGTGATTCCGTGACAAAAACATAAAACCCATTATAAACGAGGCATTTGTTGCATCCAGTGGGGACATAATCACAGATTATAATCACTTATACTGTCTTTTTACACGTTGCGTTGCATCGCGCCGTGCAAACATAAAACAATGTCTGCATTTGTGATCGGAGAAATGACAAACAGCAAGTGCTACTCTACACTGCTCAAAACTCGCAGTGGCAAATTCTTTAAATATGAAAACGTACTTACAGGCTGTGAGTCAGTCTTCTCTTCCAGGATCAGGAAACAGTCCTCCATAAAATGCGCTGGACACATCTGAATATTTGGGTTGAACTGTTCTGGAACAGTGTTGTTAATACAACTTAACCACTGATTTCTAGTCGTGTCCTCTTTTGGAAGGCCAAACAAAGTAGTTTCACTTTCGCAACGAAACATACAGCGTCTTCACAACATGGCGGCGGCTGCAGCAGCAACAATACAGTAATGCCTTCTTTCTTTGTGTGAACATTTGGGCGGCGTTATGGACGAGTCTTAACTTTGATAAAGAATATCTCTTTGGGTTTGAGACTTTAGTCTTTGCAACTTTAGGGATCTTATCTATTCACGAACAGCTTGTAACACTCCAAAGAGAAAGGAACACTTGAAATCTCATCATATGACCCCTTTAAAAAGTGCATCTGAAAAAGTAAGACAATAGTACCCAAATATAGTTTAAGTGGTTATGAAACACTTTGTCTGATTTAAATCTGAATCAAGACTTTTGTTTTGAGACCAGCATGCTTTGTTGCAACTACATAAATCTATCAGATAAAATAACGCCAAACATTTTACAAATATATTTATGGGCTACGTTTTGTGTTGCTTTTTACATTTGGATTAATCTGAGAACTCACCTCATGTTGGATTATCTTTTGATAACACTGATGCCAGTTTACTCCTGCTCACTTCCAGTGGGTAAGTAATGGTCACAAGTTTTTCAGCCCTGCAACACAAAGGAAAAAAATAACATATTGACTAATTCGCTGAATCTGTTTGCTGAAAAAATGTCAAATTGGACACAAGAAAAAAAAAACACTCCGGAACATTATACAACTGAACAATATGCTGTGAAGTGTGTGTGTGTGTGTGTGTGTGTGTGAGCATGAATCTCAGAGTAGTACTGTCATGTTGCTGTGTCTATGGCATGTGCAAATGTGCAAAAACATATTTACTGTCTTCCATCTTTGCAGGATATCATCTCTGGATGTCCAGAAAGAGTTGCTGCAGCTGGTGTAACCAGCATTGCATTTACCTGGAGGGGGGTTCACCACTGGTGACTTTTCAGATGAAATTACTCTTTCTGTTTCAAACCATCCCTCTGTATGGGAGAATACTGGCAGAGGCTGCATGACTGTCACCTCAAAGTATGTCTCTGGCCAACAGAGCCCGAGATCTCTGCAGCTATGCATTCCCTAGAGTCACACACACACACACACACACACACACACACACACACACACACTGTGCTGCTCTGCTCTACTGTCGCACTGATCCAAAGCATAACATTATATTTATCTTTCTACATATTTAGGCATAAATACACATACATTTTGTGTGTAAATAGCTCTGTAGTTTGCAGATGTTGACAGCTTAACAGAAAGCTTTGGATGGTTTCTTCATGTGTTCAGCAAGAAGTAAACATGCAAAATAACACACTGCCGGAGGCCAGCAGCTTTTCCAGCCAAATGTGTATATTTTTATACCATTAGCTGTAAGCGTAATCAAATTGTATATGCATTTTTGTGCATAGTCCTATAGCCTAAGAGATTTTAGTTTTTCGGTATACTACAACACAATAAGGGAGACTCCTCTGAACCATATAGGTTTCAAAACAGCTTTTTTGTACACGGAGACACAGTTATTGATTTATTTATAGCTCTGAGAATTTGCATAATCTAAATTCAGCAGACAACAGACATGCTCAGTCACACCGCTGCGGTTAACGCCACTAACACATACGGTGGTACAACGCTGTTATTGCACAGATTGCTTATGACTTAGAGTAAAAACAATGTTATTCAATCTTGTATTTTATAACTGTCATTATCATGCAATGTAATATTACCAATTATATACACTGAGAAAATATATAATATATTGTATAATACACAATGACAGATTTTTAACAAAATCAACAGTAGCATTACACAATAAATCAAACCAATAGTCTAATTCATTCACTGATTTTGAAGTGTTCAGGTCAAGATTGAACTACTAAATGCAGGACTGAACTGTGACATTTTAACCATTGAAATTTGTGAGAATTTACACATGTTACTAAGGGTTGTATATCATATTAAAGGACAGTATTTTGACTTTTTGCAATCACTGTACTGCTTCTAAATCTTGACACTGAGGTTAATTTGCTCCATGAATCATGCTGCAGGGTTGTTAGGGTTAGGGTTAGGACATTTTGGCACTAGACCTGCCTGCTTCTTTGAGATGTCAATAAGCCGTGCATTGACTCTGATAAATCATGATTTGCTGAAACACTGATATACACAATTACACACACAACCATGACAGATCTGAATGCATACATGCACAGATACATTTAAGTGGTTTCTTAATACCCTCACAGATCCACACCCACACAAGTGCATACATGTGAATCTTCCACTTATTAACACACACAAACACACACGTATATGGAACCTGTCCTGCTTTTGCACATTGCCATCATACGCATGTGAGATCACCCCTTGTTGCCACAGCGACTCCAATCAGCGGGAACAACACTGTACATGTGACCTGGTCGAGAAGGGGCGGGCCTACAGGATGCTCTGTGCCAACATGTATCTGCTTGTTTAACATCCCAGCACATTTTATGGCACTTTATTCAGTTAGATTGTAGGAAGTAAACTTACACATGCATGTAAGCATCCTGAATCTAGAAAAATCTTCTTACGAAATCAGTGGGATATAGACGAGAAAGAGAAAGAAAAATACTGCACTTAACTCATCACAACACTGTAAAAAGCATCAATATGCTGCAAGTGATTAATTAAATGCCACTTTATGCACCAAACAAAAATTTAATTTGTGGGACATACAACCTGAAAGTAAAACTAAATGTTGTCTTAAAATTATGCGACTTCTCTGATCTGCACCCAGGGACTACAAGCTTAACCTTTTTCTGTTTCTGCTCCCCATCTGTGGAATGCTCTTCCTTCACTGATTAGACACTCTTCAACATTGGACTGTTTTAAAAAGTCTTTAAAGACTCCTCTTTTTAAAGCTGTTTATTGTAATTGAGTGTACTTTGTTATTAATGTATTGTTATTATTTCATGGTGTTGTAGCACTTTGGGTTTCAGAAAAGCGCATTATAAATAAAATGCATTATTATTATTATTATTAACCGTAAGCTTTCTCATCATAAAAAGAGATATACAAAGACATGAAATCTGGTTAAACTAACCTAACATGTACTGAAGACTTGTGCCCTTTTGAATTCAGTAATGTAACCACAAACATTGATAAAAACAAACAAACAACAACAAAAAAACTCTTAAATCTCGCTGTAACCTTACACAATTACAAAAAAAAATCTAATTTCTTCTTGTGTCCCACCGTCTTTGAATATGGCTTGTTAAAGATGCTATTTACATTTGCATCTACAATTATTTTACCTCCAAATGCATTTTCATCAAAGTGAAGAAAGCATAGCCTATGTTAACAATTGACTAACCATGGATCTGAGGACACAATTTAAAAACTAAACAGGCTAAGCATCCGTCGATTAAATATATTTAAAATTAGAAGTAAACTAAATATATTCAAGGAAATAAACAGAAACGACAATGTCAGTTGCCCAAATGCTAACAACTGAATGAGATGAGCACAGCATTAAAGACAATTGTGCAGAAGCGCTATGAAGAGATTGTGACTGAGAACAGGTGGAGGATGTGGAGAAGCCAAAAATATGAAGATTGCCTGCCCAATGAATACTGATAAGCTGCCATGGTCGCCATGGTTATAGTATTCAGCCAATTACAAGACAGCAATATGCCTGAACTGTCTAAGACACACACACACACACACACACAATAGCAAACGGCTCATTCATAGAGCTGCAGGCAGCCAGCTTACTACATACAAATTAATATTCAAAAGGAACCTTGGAGTTCACCTCAATCTAGGTCCTAAATCATGTAAACATGCTGAATATTTAGTTGAAGCTCAGAACAAGTACACTTACGAATCTTTGCTGATTTCCATAAAAACCTCCAAAACAGAGATTATATTAAGATATCACTTAGAAGGTGTAAATCCTCAAACACACAAAAAAAACATGAAATATCAAATATGTGTTTTATATGTTACAAGTTAAAGCACTGGCTTATAGCATGCAGCGCTGCCTTCTCTATAGTATCACTGATATTCAAGAAAAAACATGACCCATTTCTATCACTCAAAGCATGTGGTTTTGCAGTAGTGAAAAAAATGATCTCAGAAATGATTTGCAAACATTCAACATTACATTCAACCAATGCGGACATCTTGAATAGATTGACTGTCAAGTCCTGGTGCATACAAAGCAAGCGCTGGATATGTCAAATGAGAAGACATGTAACAGTTTTGTGTGATGCAAAAAAAAAGGAGAACATGCCAAATTAATTTAGAATGACGTAAGTAAAAATCAGGTTTTTGTTTTTAACACCATTGCTGTCTTGTACTCAAAAGGCAAGGTGTCAATGTCTTTTCACAGTGGATTCTGGTAATAGCCTGACAATATCACGTTACTTCTTTTTTTCTTATTTACAACACATAAGGCCCTACTATTACAGGCATTCACAGAAAAGGGCTTGGGATTAAAACTACTTTAGTTTTGGCATTTAAACAAAGCTATATATATTTTCTTTTTCAATACATCATCATTTTGGGGAAAACAACAACAACAACTACTACTACAAATACAACAATAATAATAGCAACATACTGTAATGCATTTATTTCTTTTATAAATTCTGTTGGCTAGATATTAAAATAATGATTTAGTTAAAAAATGTTTTTAAAGCTCTGGGCTATTTCTTAAGACTAACATTTTAAATAAAATTACAATTGCACTGTGTAAGTGTTTAGTTCCTTGATAGTGTTACTGAAAGGTAAATGGTTTAAGACAGAATATGGTTTAAGGTTTATTAAGCCTATAAAATGTCTATTTTAATCTGCAACTAACTTGCCTTGTAGGCCTCTCAAATACTGTATTTATTTCAAAAATACTCTGAATAAATTCATAATAGAGTAGACCTATATTAAAAGTCTACTGCAAAGAATAAATACGGTATAATGAGAGGGCGTTAAGCCAGAAGAAAAAAAATCTCACACTTGTCAAGTTCAAATGCAAGCGCTTTGAGGACAATAGTGGTGATGTCATGTTTCAACGCGGTCTAAGGCAGAGCTGCAGCAAAGCTATGCTTCAAAACTTCAAGCTCAATACGCCACTTATTTTACATACACACGCCTTATTCCCACACTTACAAACAATTCACCTTAGTAGCAGAGGCGTATATAGCTATCATCATGCCTGTGATATATTCACAGCCGTTAGGCTACTGTTTCTGCTTTGGGGCCCGCGCCTGCTGAGGCTGGGAACGGTCGCCACTTTCTAAAGGGATGCAGATGAGTTGGGTGCACTTGACATCTTTTCATGACCCATGTCGCCCCCAGCCCCCCCAGCCCGCCGGCGCTGTCTGTCATATTCTGGATAGGGCCGTGGCATTACCACTTGCCCTCGAGCGTGGGAATGGGAGCGTCCAGTCGTTCACATCTACTGCGCTCCGTTTAACGGAATCAATTAAGGAGGACCGACCCCCTCGCTCCCCATGTGCCCACCCCTTTTCATTTTTGTCAGCTCTCTCTATATGTCCTAATTATTTCTGTTTGGGATGCCAGCGCCGTTTCCTGGCCAAAGGCGACCGAGCTGAAATAAATAGTGAGCACGTGGCTTCCTCTCTCTTCACGTGTCAGTTTTCAGTGTATTGGCGAGATCATACAAACTCGCGTATTATTAAATTAATCTCTGCGAGTCTATTAATTTAGTACGCTGCGTAAAACAATATTCCCTTAAGGAAAAACGAAGCTGATTTTTTTTTGTTTGCTTGCGTTAACGTTTACATTTTTTTTGCGCGCAACTTTAAGTAGAAAATGCATACTTTTCACAGCAACTTAACACCAAATGAAACCCAAATCAATAAAACCCTCATTCTTGTTTGGCAATGCGTCTAGCTAACAGTTCTCCAAAGGTAATGACATTTTTGTAAATGTATCTTCGTGTCATTAGGCATCCAGAGTTTTCGATGAGCCAGGAGGCAGTTTTTACTTTCGGTTATCTAGCTTTATGAAGTGCAACATACTCATACAGCTAGATAACCAAAGATAACAACTCGCTTCAATTCCACAAGAGTAATCCCCGGATACCTCCGTGTCTTGAGTGCAAGAATAAATCCAAGTGAAGAAGTTGCTAAAACAATAAAAAACAAGCACGGGACTTCACAACTGTCATTTGTAGTTCTTAAAAGTAGGTATGCTCGCAACAAAAATAAATGACAGTTTCTTCACAGGGTAATGAGATTCAAAACGGAAGCTATAATCCATTTGACATCGGAGCAGTTAACGTTAAAACAATATGAGAGTTGGAGTGAGGGAGCCTGTCGAATAAGAAGCAGTCATCCTCGCACAGGCCATCATTTGCATTGCAAATTGCCTCCCGATCTCACAAAAGGCTCCTTTGGCTCTATTAAATCGTGGCAGCAACGATAGATATCCCACGGAACCAGCAGCGAGATTATACAAAGGAAAATCCGATTCCAGAGGAAAAAAGTGCATACGGAAATAACATCGCGTTTGTTACGGCACTGAATGGAGAGATCTCTCTCTTATTTTTGGCCGAGTGGTGGCAGGTTGTCCGTGGACGGAGGAGATCGGTAATGCCACAGATCCCTGAGAGCTGCTATGAGAGAGACGAGAGGAGGATTGTGTTGCTGCTGCCAGCGGTCTGAGAGAGGGAACAGGGCCACATCTCGAGGAGTGGGGTGCGGGGGGCGGAAGGGGTAAGCGGGGGGGACGGGCTTCCAGTACCAAAATATGGACCAGCCAGAGAAGGTCAAAGGTCTCGGACCACGAGAGTGCAAGGCGATGATGATGATGATGATAATGATGATGTCATTAGAAATCTCCAGAGTGCGTTTGCATCCCTCGTGCAGGTTGAAGCGGCGATCCTTACGCACTTTTGCTGAACGCACAACGTATTTTCAACGACGAGCATGCTTGATGGAAATATTTGAAAGGCAACGCCAATCACCCTCGCTCACGAGGATTTTAGATTTTAGTGCGACTGAATACATGGGAATGCTCGCCGGCGACAAGAGGAATCTTGCGATTGTTCCCTCTGGCATCGACAGTCAACACGCAAAGGTATGTATAGCAGCTGCTCTCTAGACAGAGTAAGGTGGTTTCCATTGCTAGTACATGTGGATGCCCTTATATTCTGACCACTGATATCAGAACCTTATTTTTAAATTGATTACATACTCATGCCTACCTCCTGTCCCGTGAGAACTGTAATTGAGTGCAGTAAGTTGATAACAAACCTATCAATCAAAACGTGATGCTGACTTTCCAGCATCTGTGTGGGTTTCAGAATGTGGGACTCACAGCACAACTCTCTCTCTCTCTGTCTGTGTGTATGCGTGTGATCGTAAAGTTGAAAAACATTCCCAATAAAATGATTTATATCACGTATCTTATACAATGTGTCTTCAATTCATTTCCATTCTGTCATTAACTGTGTAGACTATCTGAAACATCACAAACAGATGTCAGCACACAAGGTGTTCTGTAGGCCTGTAACATACACAAATAATGGAACTCTTGCCTTATAGGTCTCTAATTTTGGCCACATCCAGGTCAAAAGACAGCTATCATTAATCTGATATGATGGTTTTCTGACTGCATTGGTTTAGGTGAATAATGTCATCAACAGTTCATATCTATTAAGACAAATAATAGCTTGATTAAGTTGGAAAACATCTCCCTCATTCAGGCCTTATAGAGCATAGCCAAATACAAATAACAATCTCAGAGCACTGCTAAAATCAGTAAGAGTGAATAAAACATTTGACTCACATGCTCACATGAAGCTAGTCTAAGCATTGTCACATATTATGAATAAAGAAAAAAAATACATTATTAACACACGTGAAAGTTGATTGTCTTTCCTGAAACAACAAAAATATGTCTTCTGTCTAAAATCATAAGGAGGTTTGATCAACATAACAGTTATTAAATTAGAATCAATGACAGCTCACATAACATCTCACAAAAATTTGTGTGATAGAAGATAAAGGTGTGTTTGATGCATGACCTGCAATCAAAATCACTGTCTAAGCAGCACAACATGAATACTTCTGTTCCAAAATGCAAAATTCAATTCCCTTGCGCATATTGACAAGTTGTGAGACTTTGTCACCTTGTATTATCACTGCATGAGAAGTTGGCCTTGAGACAAGTGCTTAGTGTTAGACCAGTTCAAACTATGGTAACATCTATGACATTGTTCCACAATCTAGCTTTAATATATCGAAAATAAACTCCAATGTACAATTGTGAAATTTCTTTCGTCAAAATCTGTAATGCAACTATAGCACTGTATTATTCTTAATGGCCACAAAAAAAGAAAGAAAAAGGAGAAGTGTTTCCAGATGTACTCACTTGAGCAAAGGTTTTTTTATAATTATGCCGAAGTCGACGTGACCAGATGCAACTCCTGCTGTAGGTATGAAGCCGGCGTGCACGGGCAGCTTTCGGTTTAAAATTGCCGCTAATACGCAGTTCATTACGCGTGCCTCAGCGGCTCTGATTCTCTCAAGAGCACAGTCCAAGCGCACGAGAACGACAGCTACCGTATAAGCGAGAGCCAGTGAGAGGGAGAGAGAGAGAGAGGAGGGGTTGAGAAGTTTCCCATAACCTATTTGTCTGCAGCACCAAATAGAAAAGTGCACTGTTGAGCAGAGAAGGTCGGCATGTCCCCCCCCCTTCTCCCCTCATTCCTTTTATTTTTTTCATGAAGGGTGTTCGGGAGGGGGCAGTCCTCTCTGTGAAAGAAAGGACGTGCTCTGAAATTCAAACAAGTTCGCCAGGTCTTTTGTTGGACTTGAACTGAGGAGGCATTGTTCCTCTATTGGCGTGGACTAGCCCCAAGTTCCCAGACCAGGTTACGGATTGACTGCGGTAATGCATTTGCTCCGAGCGCTTCTGCCCAACACGTTTTGACTGACGGAAAGCAATGGCCATCTGACACTGAGAGGACATCATCAGCTCGGGGAAAACTTACACACTGATACGTAACAGCTTGTGAAGAAAAAAAAGAGAGAAAAGTGAAATTGGTACTATTTAAACTCACCATAACCTCACGCAGGCACAGAATAGGGCCTCGTATTACATCTACCTCGTGCCATGAATGCACAGGCCTATAGGCTACACGCAATAATATTTGTAGTCTACGAATCATACAATCAGTTCTCTTTTGGCGCTTCTATAGTTACAATTAGTGCAACTATTTTTTTTAAATAATGCATCTTTTGATAGACTATGCAAATTTGTAATGAAGTAATAAATAATAATATTATGCTTTGTCAATGTCCTATCCGATGATGATCCGAACAAAAAAAAAATGCTGAATACCGTTGCTATAGTTACCTCCTCTGGCGACTGAGATTGCTGTGGGCCAGCATTATATCTGAATACGCGCACTGATTTACTTCTAAGTTTGAAACACATACGTATATAACAAAGAATATTCACTTGTGAGACCTTATGCCAGACCTTTTGCTTTGACATTCAATGATACGGCTTCATTAATTAAGGGGGTCAGACCCACCCCAAAACCTTAATCCATGCACACCACACATATTTATATAACATAATCATGAATTATTATTATAATTATTGTCATTATAGCAAGTTTTTTTCTTTAATGATCAAGTTCAGATTTTGAAACGACATTTCTTAATTTAAGATTCTGACCATTTCTAAATAATGTTGCCTAATTCTTATTCCTTCACTGTTCTCACTCGAGTTTGACTAAAACGAATTCACGTTCAGATTTCACAACGAGGTCACGTCCGATGACGTAGCAAAGCTCTCGGCTACGTGCAGCCATATTTAAATACATCAGGGAAATTAGCGCATCAAATATGCAAATCCCCCAACATAGCCTTTCTTTCAGCGGTCGGAGTAATTTGCCCTCATCGGCTTCGAGGTGGCTCTTTTCGTTTTCGGAAGAATATGTAAGTTGCTGTTTTTTATTGAAAGGAAGAACCTTTCTTGACCGTGAAACTGGACCATATGCAGCAAAGAAGCGGAGACTCATTGCCAGGGAAGTCGCCCATCATGCATAATGAGACTCCTGCTCGGCCATTCTTACATCTTCACCGCAGTTGGTCCTTGCGTGTGTATTATTTGTAATATTGATGCATATTTAAAAGGTATATTTGAATTTCCTTTGCATTGACGGTGGCTGCGTTGTCTTGATTCCATTTAATTGCATGCGCCTTTGGCTCTTCGCGATGCGGATTTTTATTGCATAGGCTACAGCATTGTCTCCATTATTGTTTAATTTCATCCATTTAAAGAAAGTTAAACAATACTTAACCTTTTTTTGTTTCTAATTCCTTCTTTAGGATCCGTCAATAGAAATATTATAAAATACCAGTAGATATTCAAAAGCATTATAAGCGAGCAAAGACATTTGAGCGGCTCAAACAAAAAGGCACAAAGAGCATTGTGTTACATTAGCATATCATTAAGTTAGAGCATCTCTCCTTCAGAAATAGTCGGTTAAAAGATACTAGTTAGCTACTAGACAAAGCAAACATTTGCATGCAATTTGAAGTCGTCTACGAACAAAAATGAGTAAAACAAAATTTCACACATTAACACATTATTATTAGAGAAACAAAAATGAATATTTTGTAAATTATTACATAGTAATTCAAAAATGAGCATCACATCTTTAGTTCTCTTTAGCTGTCTTAACCCACATGGACAAATAGTCTGCTAGTAGTCTAAACAAAGAAAAGCTGAAATCATAAGGCAAATGCTTAGAAAATTAATTGACAAACGAAATCTATTGCTTTGAACTTGCCATTGACACAAACATCATCTACTTCAAAACTTACCGCTAAAGTCATAATTAGGCCTAATATCCACTTCCTATTAATATAATTGCGTTTACTTTCGAGTCCACTCTTTTCCAGAACTTTTTGCGCAATCTTAGGCATCTCTTCTTCATAGTTCCTACTCGTAAAGCGTCTGATCTTCATCTTGTGAACCTTTGCTCAACTGATCTGGCACCCAATAGAAGTGGTCAGACGGGCACACGCGTAAAGATTTACTCCCAATGGGTCAACACACGTGCTGTCCTGTGCTCGCATGTTTTCCGCATTAAACTTCAGACAGCCCTGCTATATCTCTTTATACGAACAGACAATGAGAAAAACAGGACTTACTTGGACTCGGCGACTTCGTATGGTCCGAAGTTGTGTAGCACATGTGTGATCTGCTGCGCCTGTTTGCAACACAGCAGGACCGCGATTACCATACTTATGCATATTAAAAACCTATAGAGAAAATGATTTCAAACTTTCCCACAGCTCCTATAAATATAATGGGAGACAATGACTCACCACAACGTCCTGAATTATAATATAAAGCATATAAAACTGTTTCTGTATAGCCTAATTGGAGAATGAATTCTATTAGCTATCTTCAAATCTTAATGTATTTTCATGATATTCTTATGTTATTTTGCATTAAATGCTAAGCATTTTTTGCCATTGATTGGTCTTCTGGACCAATTAAGCAACCTAATCTATAGTTAGTATAACGTTAATGTAGGGTGCATATTTAGTCATATTTCGACTTGAAAAGATGAAAAGAGATTTCAGGCAATTCCTGAAGACACCCTTAAAGCCTAATCCAAAAGTGTCTTAATAACTTTGAGCATGTTTTCGAGGCTCATGAAATAAAGACGTTTCAGTGAGAGGAATTGGCAATTGTAGGATTTTTGTAGCCTATTCACTGACTCTTTCACACATTTTATAGTCAATAACCGTTAGGCTACTTTAGATTAAACGTAAAAAAACTACTGATTTTTGTTTTTGCGTATCTTGAACAGGATACCTGTAGGCCTATATATACTGTTATTAGATTGAAAATAGAATTACTCTTATTATCGATATAGATAAACAAATACAGTAAAAGGAAAAATAAAGGCAACAAATTGTCTTAAATGGTCACTTATTGCATCAGAAAATAGATCTGTAATCCAGCATCTTTAATTACGCGTGTAAATAACGAGAACGAGCCATATGGCTTATTTCTATTTCTCCTCTCCTTTATCTCTCTCGTGGTTCTTTTCACAATCATTAATATCACATCAGATAGGTTATAAAATATATGGAGAGACTTGTTGTTTAAGTGAGTTAAACGTATGATAGAGAGAGAAAGAGTGGTGGAGAGGGAGTGAGAGAGAGGAGGGAGGCTGGTTTCCAGGTAATTCAATACAAAGACATTCGTGCTTTCTTTCTATTGTTTAGCTGTGCCGAATAATGCAGTGCACACATACGATTAACAGAGAATTGAGATGAAACGGTGGGTATTTACAATGTTTTATAGTGTTAATAAACTTGAGTTTTTCCTAGGCTAGACTACGTCTTTATTTTTCCGTGTAGGACACATAACCTCGTGGCCAGTTCCTCTAAACGCGTAAGACAGCAAATACAATAATAAACTCGATTCTAAATGATATTTCAAGCCATTTCTAAACATTGCCTCAGCCATTCGTTCTCTAGAAATTCATTCGAAGTGAGAAAGGACATTTGAGTCACCGTGATGCATTTCTGTAACACGTGGCGCCATCTAGTGGTGTCATGCTCTATGGCGCACTCCCGCAGAACCAAACGGAACGATTTATCAGGAGACAAGAGCGATAATTCCACCTGAACATACCATTCATACATTCATTAAGTAATCTATCATTTTAATTGTATTTGATTATGCATCAGTTTTCTCTCTCTCGAAGCTTCCATTAATATAAATCTACGAACAAAAGCAAACTGATTGACTGACTACAAAAGCAAATCGTAATCAAATATTGATAAATAAATGCTAAGCTTTACATTATATAGGAGCCTTGCGTTCCTTTCCATTTTTGTAGACACGTTAGACTACACACATTTCTATTTGGGGGAAATAAAATCCCGTAGGACACGCACAATAATACTAGCAGCAACAGTTTTGAAAGCATGTATCTAAATATTGGCTTTATGGTAGATTTCTTTGTTAGTCCGTTATGTTTTTGATCACCCTCAATTATCAGTGATGACTAAGTATTGTCGGTCTTGTTGCAAATGATATCCAGTAGCCTACTGTGCAGTTGACTAAAAAACACGAGGGAAAAGTCGTTTATATTCGTACTTAAGCCAGAGTCCATAACGCAGTTAGGAAATGTGTCAGGAAGCAAAGAGACATCTTCAAGATTAATTGTCTTTTTTTTTTAATGTAATTTAAAAAACATTGTCGCAGCCACTTCTGGCCAATACGCAGGTCACACGCGATATATTATAAATGCGTGCTCAAGATCATGAGCCGTAATGTTTAGCTATTACACGGATTTGTTTTTACATTGTGATAACCGCTTTCAAGCATATATCCTAGTAGTATTAACGCGCAAGGTTTCATTTAAAAAAAATGCCATGTTAATAAAAAACTTTACAGTTACCATGTTCACTTGATGATTGTCAAAAAATCCGTGCATGCCCTCCTTTTCTATAACGCTTATTGACGAGTAAATGCCTTTGAGATATTACGATGCACTTTTTTATTATTGATTTTACTTAGAAAGAAAGAACGAGGGAGAAAGAGAGAAATCATATTTTGGGTCTAAAAATATTCGTCTGGTAGTTTTCGATATTCTCCCCAAAATATCCGCAACGAATGTAATAGTCTATTTATCGATGATGATTACATGTAGACTATCTAATGGATGATAAATACAAAACTAATTAATTAAATGAAAAATAAATTAAAACAAAATAAATATAAAACAAACACTGCTGTTTTCGCTCATTTTTTAGCAGAAAGCTATACCGTCAGAATGAGTTTACTGCAATGATTATAGCTATGCCCATACGAGCTTTTGATTTGATTTGTTTTATCGTGAAAAGTTTCACAGTGTTGGATATATTTAATGGTATTTATGACATTTACACACTTTTTGATAAAATATCTGTTCACTTGTTAATTGTCCATTTGGTTCGCAATCATTAATCGTTATTACAGGATCCAAGATTTCAGTTGCACTAAATTTAGACGGCAAATTCATGCAGTGATTCTCTTTCTTTCGTTTGTTGTGTTCATATATAATGTATTTCTGAAAGATCTGTGAACGTGTCACTCAAAGGAGAGATCATATCTTCTGTGCAACATCTGAAGGAGTGGAAAATAATCTGTTGATTAAACGTTGAAATAATCTCTTTGTTGTGACTTGTCTTTTTGGTCATCACAGGCAAAATACTTACATTTTAGTTTTATATAGGGCTACAATATTTATTTGAATGATGCATATCAAAGTTAGAGAACACTTAGGAGCATCATTTACATACTAGCCTATAGCCTATATGTGACAACTTCATGATGTTCTCAGATCTGGGGAAAAATACAAATGAAATACAAAATTCTCTTTACAGGTGACCAGAATCTATGTGATGAAAGTGGCCTATTTTAAACATTAAAATGTTACATTTTATGTACAGGGCAGGCCAATAGCAAATAATGTCAGCAGACAGCTAGAAATAGCTTAAAATGCACTCATCAGTACAAAAACTGATTAAATTAGGCACATCACACAAATAGCCTACAAAATTGATGTCTAATCAAAGAGTATGAATATGTAGAATTTGTGCAGTTAACGCATTTGACAGACATTAGTTCTGTAATCTCAGTTTCACCGTAGAAGCGGGTGAATGAAATAAATGAAGGCAAAAATCTTTTAACCATTGAACAATGGTGACATCTTGTGGCCAGAAGGATTCATTGCCTCTTCAACAGCCTTTACTGTTTCTACAACAATGTAATAAATAATCTTAGGTCTTACATTTTCCTGAAATCCTTTTACATTGTTTATAAAGGCAATGAATAAACCAACGCACACATTCAAAGGTCGATAGTTTAGACCATAACGCGTACACATGTTACTACTGTTAGCCCTAATACCAGCCTACTTAGCTCTTTGGTTGGAATGGAAGAACAAATATTTGATTAGCATTCTGGAGCTAAACATATTTTCAAGGGATACAAGAAGAAACTCCTGCTCAGGGGTTGTTGTTATCTGAGGGATGTTCAGGTGGTGTGAGCGATGTTACTTGTATGTTCATCAGAAGAACCTCAGATTAAACATGTACTTTCACAATCCTACCACTTCGGAATAACCATGGCGACCAAACAATATGCGGAAGCAAAGCAAACTCCGAATTTGTTCATAACCGTTTTGAAGCTCTTACCTCCCTCAGAAGAACACAAGAAGCTGTACCGATGTCCAACTGTTTTCTTCCTGTTTATGGTATCCTTGCTTTATTCTACTGTGCTTTTTAGGAGGTTTGGCTGTGTAGGACGTTGTTGACAGGTGAGAAATCTGAACGTTTTACACCTTCTAAACTCAAGAAAATGTGCCAAGTCCAGCTTCCGGCTCCATATATGGACTGGCCGCTGTGCACGCGACAGAAAAGCGCCTGAAAGCCTTCTGATTGGCTGAACAAACTGAATAGATATTCGTATGATATCTTGGGGTAGTTATTTCAATGGTATCTTTTAAGAAACAGGATCCAATTTTACAAAACTGTTCTGAGAGGCTGTAATGTGTGAATGTACGATGAATATGATTTAATATTTCATTCAGTCAGACTAAGTGTTAGTTGACTATCACAGCTTCTGAGGTGCATAGCTACAAACCATGAATGGTAAAGCCTTGTGCATATTTGAAGACATATGATGACCATAATAATAATGTACTGATGCTTCTGCGATTAACCATTTTGAGTGGAAACATGTTTGGTTGAGAGATACTGGCTAAATACGTGTTCACACAGATATCTTGCAGTCAAGTTGAGGGACAGAACACAATAAAAATCACACCAGGACGTCTGTGTAACTAAGAAAGCCAGTAACTTTACTGAATTCTCTGCAAAATACAAATACCTTTTTTTTAGTCCCAGCAGGAGAAACAATTTTTATTCCATACATTAATTTTTATACTACATACAGCTGAATCAAGTCCCTTGAGATACAGAGATGTGGTTTAATTTAATGACATCTTGTCTTCAAGTGGCGACAAAGTCCAGCTTGTGCCGCTGAAAGCCTCTTTCTCCTGGTTAGCTGTAGGTTTATACAAGCTACATTTGTTACTACAGAATTTTTCAGCATTTTTTTTTATTTTGATATTTATATACTTAATGGAAACAACACTCGATAGAGAGAGAGAAACAAAAAGGTCAACCAAAAAAAAAAAATCTATTAAAAAAAAGAGAGCGAAAAATAACCGGAGAGTCATATATGGACAGTTGAAATCTATATAACAAACAATGGCATTTTTCACAATACTGTACACACTTGTTAGTTAGAGGAGAATGTTCCCAATTCTCAACAAGACCAACTGGTTGAAAGGTAATCTGAGGCACTGGGAGGATGAGTCAGAGGTACCAGCCACTAGCATGAACAACTTGTGAAGAAACACAATGGTCTCAAACCCCAGAAAGGATAATAGATCGGCAAACATAACATCACTTTTTGTCTTTGGTAGAAAAACAGACTAACATATGTCCTGTCAAAATCACAGAATGCACAATGATAGATATGTATATCAACTGAACAAAACTAGTCACAATCCACTAAATGATGATACAAGCAGTCATGAGGTATCTATGACTGTGCTGTCTCATATTATAAAATCTTCAGTGCAATGTCTATTAATGTGACACTGGAAAATGTTGTGAATACTCCAGACCAAAGTGGATACCTTGTGCTTATTAAAAAAGGGGGCATATTTATGAGTGCGACTTAAATTTGAAAGCATCATTCTAAATGCATTTGCCCCTTAAAGACTCAGTCCGGTGAAGGAAAAAAGAAGGGGAAAAGAAAGACGATTAAACGTGTGCAACTGCACATCCCCACAATGGGGAAAACGTTATGACCATAATTTGTTTATCATATATATTCATATATTAGAAAGCTATACACAAGCATGTTAATTTCACAGATTTTTTTTTTTTTAAAGATTCTTAATATTATTATTCAATATACTTAGAAATACACGTTTAAAAACAAAACTTCTACAAAGAGAGTGAAAGAGAGAAAAAAACATTGAGCAAAGCAAGGGTTCACTGTCTTAGATTCCATGGCTTACGGTTTGAAAAGCCCAAGGTTTCTCATCCTTTTACTATCATTTCTCATATAAGCAAAGCTATCAAAACACATTCTGGCTCTTATAAACTACAAAAAGCCACAAAAATGCTTTGCATTGTATTCCTTTTTGATATGAAAATATAAGCAAGTGTATCATACAATTTTTTTTCTCTTTTTCTTCTTTTAATACTGAACAACAACTGCAAATCCTAGGCTAAAATGTCATCAGACTGAAGTAACATGGCTCTTAATTTAATTTTTCTTTCCTTCAGCAGGAGAGTTTTTTTCTTCCTGAAATTCCCACTCCCCCATAACTTAACCAAAAACGCGGCAAAACAGTGGTAATTCATACATGCACAGCCCCCCCCCCCCCCCCCCCCCCCCCAAATAATGAACGAAAAAATAATCCCTTGACATGAAGCACCACTGAAGCCTCTCAACCTATGATTTACAATCTCTCATAGGGCACTGGTCGCTATAGAAACTCAAGGTCTCCAAGGCAACAGAGGGGTTGGAGGTGTTTTTTCCCTCTTTTGTGGTGCTGGCATGATGACTGAATGATGTGATAGAGATTAAGAAAAGCAGAGGTGGAGATGGAGAGGTCAATAAGACCTGAAAATGAGGCTCTTATGACCACTAGATGTCACTCTGGAGCTTGGCTGTGTAAATGTTCCTTATTCACTAACACGACTTTTACAGGTCAGCATGTGCACTATATTAGCATAAGAACAATAAGCTAAACAACATCTGAGGGCACGCTATTCGTTTTTTATGCACATGAGGATGACAAATGCCCTTCGGGTCTATTACCCCGTGTCACGGGTTTGAGTGACAGTGTCACTTACCAATAGAAGGTCAATATCCTCAGACTGATGGCAGTAAAGGGAGGGTGATAAATCCAGAATTAGTGAAGCTGATGGCCGCCTATGAGACTATGTGAACCTACAGGTGAGTACTTTGCTAAACAACACCAAAGCTGAGGAGACTGATTATGAAGGACTCTAACCTATTTTTTTTAGTTTATGAAACTACTGGAGAGGAAATGACAAGAAAGGAGAGGAGAACCACGGACGATTATGAAGGAACTGAGGTGCATGGGTTGTATCATCAGGGCTCTTAGAAAGATTTAATGCAACACACTGTGATGGACTCACAATAGAGGGCATGTTGTTCTTGGCCCCGGGTGGGATGAGAACTCGTAGGTCAGGTTTACGGCTGTTCATCCCCAGGTTCACTGGTGGAGGGGACTTGGCCTGCATGCTCTTGTTCATGCCTCCGGAGGACACCAGAAGTCCTGGAGAGTTACGGTGGTTTCCATAGCCATTTCCTAATGCGAGACAGAAAGGGAGGGAAAAAGGCGTTAAGACACAAGAGAACCAAATTAAGTACATCAGACTTTCACCATGCCACACAATTTAAGCAAGCTTCATTTGACTCTCTCGCCTACACCAGAATGCACCATTTCCACCGCCATCTACTGTGAAGCCTCTGTTCAAGCCTGTCTGCAGCTCTCCACACGGTTCCAGTGAGCCTTCACCACATGCAGCCATTAAACACTGTTTTATCCGTTCTGGAGTATTGCAACCATCTTTCACCAAGAATGTGCTCTTTCAATTCGATGTTTCCACACCATTTCACACAACTTTCACCTCCACCACCACATTTGTACCAAGCACTTGGTAAACACACCCTCTCATTCACCCTCCATCAAACCAAACCAGACTAATTCAGCCTCCCCAAATCACCCCATCACGCTCGGATGATTTTCACTCATGAATCATTATATGTCATTATGATTCAAAATATGTTTTTTGTCGGCCTCTGGGTAAAAAGATCCAAGTTCCCAGTTCAACTGATTATCAAGGATAAGCTACG
Source organism: Sinocyclocheilus grahami (assembly GCF_001515645.1). Taxonomy (NCBI): domain Eukaryota; kingdom Metazoa; phylum Chordata; class Actinopteri; order Cypriniformes; family Cyprinidae; genus Sinocyclocheilus; species Sinocyclocheilus grahami. The sequence continues at coordinate 463,524 of NW_015505781.1, read as the reverse complement.
TAATTTTCGTGAAATTCTTGAAAGGTAGGACAAAATGTTTTAAAAACAGCAACATTTTCACTTTGAAATTAAAATGAGATACCATTACAGTATTTTATTTATCCAAATTATTACATTATCACTCATTAGATGTCAAATCTGTAATAACTCAATACTTCATATAGATTAAAAATATATGAATCGTATTAATCTTATACTCAGAAATGTAAAACAAAACAAAAAACAATCACTGGTAAGATTAATGGTTTAATTCATTATTATTATTCATTATTTGTTATTAATTACGCTAATATTTTCTATAAAGTATAAAAAATGTAACTTGGAGAAAAATATGATTTAAGTCTAGTCTCTCTAAAGAGTGCAAAGGTCTATGTGCAGCTAAATGTAAAGAGGATGAGGTGTTTGGTCTTAAGCTAAATCGAATTCATGACAGATTGCTTGAGAATGTTTCTGTTTCTGAGCAAACTGTTGCAGCATCACGTCTCTTTAAAAAAGTTGAGAGATGAAAATGTGGAGTGTGGGTAGATGAAGAGAAAGAGAGAGGAGAGAGATGAGGCTCATTTGTTTCTCTCGTGGTTTTGCGGTAAGGAGGCAGGTGTTTGATGAATAGAGACAGGTGGCATTGGTTGGTGCTTTAAGAGCTAGTGTCAAATGAGAGCAAAACAGTAAAAGCTTCATCAGGAAGCTCATTAAAAAACAATCATTTAAAAAATGTTATTTTTTGACAAGAACATTGATGTTTTTGTTCAAACACTTCATGTTAGACAAATTTATTTCCTTATTTGGAATGAATAAAAATACTTTAAATCCATTACATTTAATTTACAAGTTACATGTGGAAAATTTGTATGTACAATATGAGGGAGAAAATGGATTTTGAATGATATTCCAGTCAGTTCCGGACCCTTTATTTCAACTGTAAAGGATCACTCCAAGTCCCATCTGGTCTGGAGCACAATGGGAAGGTTGCCACTATCACATCTCATTTCCCAAAGCAGCAGTCTCTATAAATGACATAAAATCCATGGCCCTTAAGTATTGACAGTGGAGGCCATCATTTGGCAATCAATGATAAATACATGTGTGCACATGTGGCTTTCACTTATGACTACCAGAAGTGGATCAGACAAGCAATCTTTATTCCTCATCCACAATTGCTAACCCGACTTCATCATCTCCAAAGAACCAGAGGAGTACATTATACTGGAAACATACAGAGTACAGAGTCTTTGTTTCAATCCAAATCCCTCTTTTTTTTTTTTTTGCTTTCGAAGGGGAAAATGTGGAGTGCTGCATGGCTTTTGCCACTTAAAAGAGGGTTAGGAATTATACGGTAGACATAACTGAATTTCCCAATCATACACTCGAGAGGAAAACTAGATGCAGATGTCGTCCTCGGCAATTTCGCCATGGTGATTTTTCTTTAATTTGAAGGCGATGGTTTTTGTTGTTTTCAAATGAGAAGTCTTGAAAGCGCAATTTGCACGATTCAAGGAAAATAAGGAGGACATGAGTTGGGAACCAGGAAGAGTAACTGTGATTGTGAGAGATGTTGTGAGCGGGTGGATGTTAGTGCCATGTGCACTGATACATTTCCTGTCTCCTCATACATAGTGAAGTACAGGGCTCGAAAAACAGCTGGCTGGAGCTCTTCTCTAAACACTTAAACAGCTACACTTCATTGTTCACAGTGGAGATGAGGAAATAACACCGCATTTGATCCCATGCATTTGATAAAAATATATTCCCACACTTAAATTAATATTAGGGGTTCAGTACAAGTTGAGCTCAATCCACAGCACTTGTGGCATAATGTTGATAAACTTTTTTTCTCTCTAAAATACTACTACTACTACTAATAATAATAATATAAAAAGTAGTAATTATAAAAATCTTCCCCTAGTGAAAGTAGGGGAAATTTTAAATGAACTAAAAGGCATTTTAAATACATTTATTTCATGCTAAGTATATTACAAATGCATTTACATATGTATGTACTTAATAAATACCCAGCAGTTGTACTTTTACATTTGGAACAACTAATTTTGCACTTAACATACTTCAATTGTGCGGAAGTAGTGCTGAAGTCCAACTAAAGATATACTGAAGTATATTTGATTGTCCTAAAGTGGAACTATTGCAAGTATACTTTAAATATCTTGTATTTAAAGACTGATATTATTCAAAGATCATACAATCCTCATTAACAGTGACATTAAAACACATGTTAGGTTTAATATTAAGAAATATGCATTGTGCAAAAGTAGTACTCCAAATACAGTTTAATTATTATTTAATATCAGTAAGTCTCAAGCAATATGTCACTAAATATGTGAACAGATTTGAACTATACTTAGTATGAAATAAATGCATTTTAAATATATAACTTTTTTTTTACCAGGGTCATTACAGTGAGAAACTTACAATGGAAATAACTGGGGCCAATTTGTAAACATTAAAATCCTAAATATGTGAACAGATTTGAACTATACTTAGTATGAAATAAATGCATTTTAAATATATAACTTTTTTTACCAGGGTCATTACAGTGAGAAACTTACAATGGAAATAACTGGGGCCAATTTGTAAACATTAAAATAACTTTTTATAGTATAGCCACAAGACAATAACAATATGCATGTTGACATGATTATAGTGAGAAAAAACTGGCTTACTAAAACTTGGTCAATACACAGTTTTAACAGATTAATGAATGTTCGTGCTTTTATAAAATTATATGCTTAACATATCTGCTTTTAAATCCTTAAAAAATCTGTTTCCATTTACTTCAATTATAAGTGTCTAACCTTAATTTCGATATGTGTATACTTATGTCTTGTACTGAAATCTTCATTTAAGGTCTTTCAACAAATCGGGCCATATATAAGGTTCAGTGTATATCTGTGCATTTTGAACTTTCTTAGCTTTAAGCCATTTGACAAATGCACCGTCATTAATGATCAGCAACACCAAGCAAGAGTTAAAGTGACCCGTCGAGAGCAGACAGACGGAGATGACGAGTTCAACTAAGGACGTGTGCTAGACACCACTGATGAATGAGCCTCGGCGACATGATTTATGGATCAGAAGCAGCACAGCTGGGATTCAGGTGGCCAATAAGTAGCACAAAACTAATTTCTCTCATGCTATTCACTGACTTTTACAGTTGTTTGTTCTAGAAGGCATCCGAGAGCCAAAACCAGTGCGCTAGGCCACAACAGTGTCCATCTTCTGACGCACACCGTTTCCCTCGCAAAAGCCACACAAGTCTCTTCCCTGTGCGCTTGTGGCCCAGCTATTGCCCTCACAATGGGGAAGTACTAAAATTACAGCTGCCCAGAAACGAGCGGTCCCCTCCTCACACACAAATCGCCTGATGTGTACACATGATAAAGAAGGCGATTCTATTTCTGGGGCTCCGCAGAGGAGGCTTAACTGTAAATGGGCTTGGCCTAAGTTTCCACTCAGCAAGCTGACCGGCTAGTGTGGTTAAGTACATGCTCGCTTTCCCTGCGAGAAGGAACGTCTCTGATTTCTTGTTGTGGTGTAACGGCCTCATTTAATCCTGTTGTCCGTGTTTGTTGATTCGGTGTTGAGGTTTCAGGCCAGCCCTGGTTCTAGCAACTGAAAGAATTTCAGAGGTGTGCTAGGAGCAGATGCCCGGAAACAGTAAATTAACAATAAAAAAACCACAAAGAAAAACTCTGCTATGAGACTCCACCTAAGAGGTAAAAAAAGACTGGACGCTTCACTTTCTCATGTGTTGGCTGACCTCTCCGTATCTCATAGCACAACCCTACGTGTCACAGATACATAAATACACGTGGCAGAGGATTTGTGGTCGTCTGAGAATGCCAGGGTGCCAGCCGAACAAATAACTGTCTGTGACAAACATCATACCATGACACACTTTTTCTGCAACATGCTGGCAAAACAACAGTACATAGCGTAACTTGGGGAAAAAAATCAATCAAATATATTAAATATATATACAGACACACTACTATTCAATTTTTTTCTTTAATGTTTATGCCTTTTATGTCCACCAAGGCTGAATGTATTTGATAAAAAAAGTGAATAATATTACAATCTAAAATAACTGTTTTCTTTTTATCTATATTTTAAAATGTAACTTATTCCTGTGATGGCACAGCTGAAGTCTTCAGTGTCACGTGATCTTTCAGAAATCATACTAATAATATGCTGATTCGGTGCTAAAGTAAAATTTCGTATTATTATCAATGTTGCAAAACAGTTGCTTTTTATTTTGTGGAAATGATGATACATTTTTGTCAGGAATCTTTGATCATTAGAAAGTTCAAAAGACGGCATTTATTTGAAACATCTTTTTTTTTTTTTTACTTTTCTCCTTTGATTAATGTAATGCATTCTTGCTGAATAAATGTATTCAGTTTTTATACTCTTGTGAATAGCATTAAGAATCAAGAGGTAACTAAGGGAGAAAGGAAAAAAGACTTGACTACTCTCTATTAGACCATTCAAACTGAGGCCATTTGTGTCGTTTGACTCTCTTCGACTCTTGTTTCCAGAGTTGTGGCCTACATCAACTCCACACTGTGCCCTGTGTTAGCCTGTAGTCGGCACAATGGCTATATTTGATGGCTGTAGACCTTGAATGTGGACAGCAGGGTCACACTAACAAGTGGTACTTTTGTGCATTCGAGACAGTGAGGAGAGGGGGTCAGTTGACAGACCTCACCCTTACCCTCATACAATAGACCCCAGGCCAGACAAGGTTACCCAGCTGTGTCCCAGCAACCCAAAAGCCAAGTTCAAAACATCTACTGTCCTGCTTTAAATATCCAAGCCATGCTTCTGTAGTGACCACTGGTTAGTGGTTAAGACCGGCAGAGCAGCACACACATGCAGACGCAAACAGATGCGCAGACACGCATACACAGACGTCCACATAGACTCGGAGGCAACCACAAGACAAAGCACCACTGCGACTGTACAGCTATCCCTTTCAAGTGGATTGTTCTTGTATACATAAACTGATATACAAACGTTTCAAAAGCACTGGGCTACTAGATGGTAACATATTCTAAGTATGTTTCACTCCAAACATACGATAGTCGTTATCCTACAAAAGACATACAGCAGAAGTACAGGGTGAGAGGAGAGTTGTGTGCTATCATGTTCAGACAAGAGCTTAAGCAAACAAACAGAGGACACGGGTCAAACAGTGCAGCATCTGGTTAATGCCAATATGCTTGTTTACCTCTTTACTAATAAAAAACTCTGATATTTACAAAGCTTATAGGGACAAACTATATTAAAGAGCACACAAGAAGACTGTGCGCAGGTGATTTCCCCAAATCCGACAAATTCAGCAAGAATATTGTTTAAAGCAAATACTAAAAGTTTTAGGGTCATTAAGATTTTTTTTCGTAAGGAGTTTTAACTGAGCAAGGATGCATTCAATTGCATCCTTATTATGCAACTATGGTTTCCACAAACAAATATGATGTGTAAGTACCTGCAGTACAACTGTTTTGATCATTAATAATAATATGAAATCAGTATATTTGAGTGATTTCTGAAGGATCATGTGACACTGAAGACTGGAGTAATGGCTGCTGGAAATTCAGCTTTGTGGTCATAGGAATAAATTATTAAATATATTAAATTTGAAAATGAATATATTTTACACTTTTAAAATAGAAAACAATATATATAATATATAATATGTTAATATATTAATTAATATAGAAAACAGCTATTTTATAAAATTATAATACATTTATTTTTAAATTGTAATAATATTTCACAATGATACACTTTTTACTGTATTTTTGATCAAATAAATGCAGCATCAAAAACACAAGAGACTTTCAGAAACATAAAAAATCTTACCAACCCTAAACTTTTGAAGGTATTGTATATGCTACTTGATACACACATTAGAACAAAAACAATAATGTACAGTAATTATTTTGCAGGAATTGCAGTGAAAAAATATTTTCAGTTACTGTGGCTATTGGGTTTGAACCAATCCAGTTCAGCCTAGGTCACTTAATGACTGAAGTCTGCAAAGAAATGCCTGTGAATACAAGCCCAGCTTATACAAACACAACGTTCTGCTGAAAATTTGCGAGGCTGGTTAGAGCTAGAAGAGAATTTGTGCAGTTATTGGCTGAGTAAAAGTTGTGATGGAGAGGGAACATACTGTAGTATATGGGGATGCCGTCCTTACCAGCACTGGTGCCCGCGCCAGTGGAGAGATCAGTGCCCATCAGACCACCTAGCATGGGAAGAGAAAGACAGAAAGAGAGAGATTTCAGTCACTTCACTGCAACTGACATCCACATCCTACCACAAAATCTTCCTTCTTAAAACTGTCAGGTCATTTATTCAACTCCCTCAAGCTACAGAGATCTTCCTCCCTCCCAGCGCGTTTAAGAGCGATGGAGACCGAAAGACAAATATAAGGTGACAGAGATGTGTGTGTGTGTCTGAGAAGAACAAAACACTGTCCTTTTCCACCTCAGCACACTTTTCTAAGGGGGAAGCGATGTGGCCAGTGGAGCTCGGCCGCGGTGTCCAAGAAAAATTACACATTTTTATTTTTAAGCATGCAGGGGAGCAAGTGTGGTCAGAGGCATGCGGGCTGGGCCAAAACTCATATTTAGCTAAGCGCTCCTGGAATACAGAGCTGATTGCATCAGGAGAAAGCAGTTTTAATGACAGAGCTGTGGGTGAGAGACTCTGTCTAATGAAGCAAGACAACGCAACAATAACAAACGGCCAATGGGATCGTGCTCTATGAACATCGGTCATGGGGAATTACAGACGAAAAGACAAATATAAAGGAATTATGCTGATTATTAAATTAAATATTAGTAATAGATAAGTAAATTTTTTTTTAAATTTAAAGTCAGCACGGAAGAGAAATTTTATTTTTAATACTATTTTAAAATAGTATATTTTTTCTTATCTGAAAAAAGTGTAGAAACGATTTTCACACACATTTTTAGTAAACAATTAAAAAATTTATTTTTTTTAACAATCTTTGTTTTATTTACAGCTTTTTCAGTGTTGGTTACATCAGCAAAATAGAAAAGTTGTTTCAGTGCCAACTGAAAGTTATTATATTTTAAAGAAACATTTTCTTTTTCTAGACAAACTGTATCCTATGTGTTTTTACCTGCACTAGGTGGTCTGTGTGTGACCCCGGGTGACATGCTGTTTCTCTGCAGGCCGTGGTGGGCCAGTGGAAGCAGGTTATGATTGCCTGGGTATATCTGGTTATTCACGGGGATGGGCATCTCGTAGGTGGAAGAGGGAACGGCCTGGTTGGAGACAGAAGCAGTACATACACAATTAAGATAATTAGTAATATAAACTACAATAATAATGGTAAAACAAAGAGTTAAACACATTGAATACAAAGGAGAAGTGAAAAAAATGAGACATTTTGACAAATATGTTGCATGCAATGGCTTCAATCCTTAGAGCTCCTGAGAAGTATTTCAGTCCATTTTCTCTGTTATCTACCATAAATGAACACGCCGAGATGACTCTAAAGTCTCTAAATCTCTGTAAATCCTCTTGTTCGCATCACTCCAAAAGATACAGGCTTAACCTTGAAGAGACATCTTCCTCCTTCATATGATGTTTTAAGGACAAAATAGCCCCTAATTGTAGCCATGTGTCCTGAGGGTCTGTAAGTGCTCATCTGGGAAAGCATTAATTGACAGAAACCAAAGAGGAGCCTCTCCCTCTTTCTCACTCTTTCATTCTTCATTAACTCACAAGGCCACAGCAATCATGGCTTGAGGCAGCCAAATATTTTCTCTCCGCAGTGAAGGTCTTGGTGGGCACTGCTTCACTTTCGTTAGGTGTTCATTTTTCCGTCTTTACCCTCATGTTCTCTTTGGAGTCTCAGAGACCCCAAGGCCGTTTTAATAGCTTGAAAAATTATTAGTCTGATGCTTCAAGACTTCTAATCTTATGAGAACTGAGTATAAACCAAATTCTAATCTGATAACACCAACCATTTATTGTATTTTTGCTGGAGTAAAAGTCAAATATGTTATTAGATCACATTTCTTAAAAAATGCATGTCTAGATTCTGAAAAAAACAGAAGGATACTGTTTCAATAATGCCAAATATAAAACAATACTTTTTTAACACAATTACATGATTTAGTCAATCTAAACAGAACATGAAAGAATCTTTAGTATTGTTGTGCAACTATCCTAGACTGCAGCCTTTCTTCTTTCTTGTGTCTTTATTTTTTTTTCTATGAAAAAGCTTTCCATATCTTTATGTGTACGTGAGCCTTGGCATCTTCTGCATGGTGCCACTCTTCCTCTTTGTAATACTGGGAAAATATAACTCAGTCACTGTGACCACTATCTCACCACCATCGTTTACCACTCCACCCAACCCAACCTAACCCTAACCAAAAAAACAAAAAACACTGTAACTTACTGAACAAATCTTTAAACACACACACACAAACACACACACACACACACACACACACACACATCAGTATTTTGCTTTGTTTTCGAAAAAATCGAAACACCCTCAAAATCATGCATCAAGATCATCTGGAAACAATCATTTATTTCATACAGCATTGGTAGATAGATAGATAGATAGATAGATAGATAGATAGATAGATAGATAGATAGATGACACACATGAGTAGTTAGGAAAGCACATGCATCTTAAAGGTCTACAAATAAATTAGTTTGAATCAATCAGGCTGTTGGTTCAGACATGTAATGAAGAGTATCTATTTCTGAACACCAATCAGTAAAAGGCCTTCCAACGCACAAAAAAAAAACACTCTGGAGGTTATTATGACTGTATTTCTTACAGTAATTGTCATCGTGCTTCTTCTCGTTTTAGTCATATCTCAGATGTGCAATTATCTCCCATGCATCCATTACAAATGCTAGCTATACTACATCTGCATGAGTTCTATATATTGTACATATGGTTAAATCAAGATTAGAATTAATTGCTTTGTTTCTTCAAATATGTTTGTTAGCTTTGCTAGCTTTTTCATAGAGTTGTTAGTTTTTCCGCCTCTCCACTCTTCACTGTACTTACAGGTATCGTCTGAGTCTTGATCATTAGATCAAACTCTTCGTTAATCTGTTTGTATTTCTCCTCCATGCACGGAGTGAGAGCGAGAGCAGACTCGAGCTCCAGGCTCTCGCCGCCTTTGTTCTCCTTCTTGCTCAACGCCTGAAGGCCCGTGCGGGGCGAACAGTGAGCCAGAGCACACGGAGAGAGAAAAAAAAAGAGAAAGAGAAGGAAGAATGAGAGGGCTTGTCTGAGATGCAGGTACTTACACATATCCTCTGTCTGCTGATCATGTGCAGATCAATGTCTTCGTTGATTTTACGATACTTGTCCTCTGACTCTGGGCTATGGCCCACCGAGTCGTCTGCGTCGGGGTCTGGGCTGTCACAGCCATTTAGACCCTTCTTTCTCAGGGTCTGTAAATACAAGTTTGCACACAGTTCAATTACCAACCACCATGAAGACCCTCAGGTGGGTTTCATACAAGTTGTATTTAGACAGGATTAAAAAATGTTCATTCTTCATAAAAAAGAAAATCATTCATGTAGAGCCCACTTCAGAATTTAGGGGAAACTATCTCAAAATAATTATGTATAGTTATATACAGTATCATTGAAATGTTTGAGGTCAGAAGATATTAGAAAATATTAAATAGCACAACTGTTTGTAAAATTGATGATAACATTCCATCCTAGGAATATATTACATTTTAAAATATATTTGAAAAGAAAATGGTTATTTTAAATTGTAACAATATTTCACAATATTACTGTTTATATTATATCAAATAAATGCCGCCTGGTGAGCATTAAAAACTTCTTCCAACAATATTTTACCAAAATATTCTTTCAAAAATATTGTATTCCTTTTATTCCCCAACCTCAAACTTTTCAATGGTAAAATATATATTTAATATAATAATAATACAATATTTTAATTGTATTCTCTCACCAACCCCACACTTCTGAATGGTAAAGTATGCTCAGTTATACTCGATTAATAAAAATATGAATCAACTTGTGTTTGAGAACCACTAGTGCTGAATCTTTAAAAGGGTTGTTAATAAAGAAATTCAAGCTGATGGTTTATTTTCCAGAATTATTTCATGTCTTATTTGTTTTTAGATTATTTGCTTAAGGTCATGTTATTTATATGTACAATAATCATACATATTCCTCGTAAGCCATTTTAAAGGAAGTTGTTGAGAGACAACAGGATACACATACAGGAAGGGCCAACCTAAAATGTAAACGTTAGTATTTAACCAGATCTGGGTACCAAAGAGAAAAAAAATTCTAAATGTGATTTCAGCAGAGAGGAACGGCCCTACTGCTACTGACCACAGCACAGAGACGCCATAGAGCCGGACCAAGGAGATTAACAGAGAGACACCCAGTGAACCTAAAATGATACAAGGATTCTTTTGATATAACCATTAAGAATATAAACCAAAAATGTGTGATGAAGCTGAAAGGTTGTGCTATGCTTAAGCAAACAAGCTAGTGTAACAGTAAAAAGAATTGTGGGCTCTCCTGATATATTAAAGCAGCAGTTTCTCTCTCTGCCACCTGATGGCCACCTTCTAGTAGGAATGAGATCTTCCTCTCACAGTAGAGTCAATCTATGAGTGAGTGTCCACCAATTGGGAAATGTTACTTTAATATTAACACTTAAAAAAAGAAAACTGCCACATCTTAAATTACTCATAATTTAATATAAGCTATTGTGCTAATTGAATGTAGTTAAAGCTTCTACCGTTCTAGATGATATAAAATTAGCAGAAATTCTGTGAGGGACACAGTGTTTTTGTGAAAATAAGAAAAGAAGAAATAAAAACACGAGTCTTCAACTGTCATTATCTGCACGAGGTTCTCGAGGAGTCTTGCATCTCATCGAGATGTTCCACTGGATCAACTGTCTTTAAGTGTGGCGGGATATTAACCACCAGCTAACATATGTGCAGCTCACGCTCTCACACACAGTCCTTCTCTGCCTTCATCTGCCTGTCTGCATCAATCACACGATAATTAATTTACTCTGCTGACATGAGGGCTCGATGAAGACGGGTTTCTCATCCTCTTTTCTTTGCTATGACATGCTTCTATTAGGTGTTGTGGGATTGTGTGGAGAGCGCAATGTGTGATGAGAGCTTTTTTTTATTCCTTTATACATATTGAGCTGATCAAATGCTTTGAAGACGAGTCCCGGCATGGCTGTTTTGTGAGACTGAAACAGAAAATGATGGAAAATTTGAGATATGGTGTTTCAGTCAGTAAAAAAGATAGAGTAAACAACTACCGTTTTTCTGCATGATTAATTCAATTTCTTACTTTACCATTTCTTTGTAATTGTTTGTGAAAATTACTAGCGATTTCTGACTTCAAATTAAATTAGTTACTTTATTTTTTGCCTCAAATGACAGTTTGCCCCCTAACTAGCAGAACTCAGGTACTGCCTCGGCAACGGGGTGGAGGGAAGATTACGGTGTAGAGCGGCCAGTGTCGATCTGAGGCAGAGGAGTACGAAGAGGCAGAGTAGACTGGAGTGTGCTGATGGGAGGGAATGCTGGCTGAGCGAGCACTCAAGCAGGGATTGGCAGTTTAAGACCCAGCATGCAACCGCTGTGAACCCCCTAAAGGTCCACCGCTATGCCACTCATTCCAGATATGTGCACCTGTCAGTGTATCCACACCTGTCACCAGCCCTCTCTCTCTCTCTCTCTCTCTCTCTCTCTCTCTCTCTCTCTCTCTCTCACACACACACACACATGCATATTCTGCTGTAGGGAGATAGAGTTAGCCAATCACAGCAAGTATGCTGAAGATGGCCATAAATGGCTGAACAAACACCCATTCCTCAGAGAAAAAGAGAAATACTCAGATGTTGCTCTTTCATAGCTCAGGAGGTTTGGTGGAGGTCTCAGTTATACATCTTTGAAGCATCATATTTTTCTCAGGTTCACTTAAATTAAAAATAGAGTGGGACATACAGTAAGAATACAGAGCAATACTATTAATGATCACAGATAACAACGGATTATGTGGCGTCTTGGCAAATATGTGCATATTTTTGATTACCAGGGTCCTTTTCTTAGTAGAAGTAGATTTAAGCAAAAGTCTCTATTTGAACTTAATTTCATCTCATTGCTGAGAAAAGAAAACTGAGACTTTAAAAAGATCTAATTTAAAAATTAATAAATTATGTAAACAATGAATACATTTAGTTTATATATTAAAACAAGTCATAATAATAATAAATGTTGTAATAATATAATGTACATTTTATAAATAAAATAATACAATTTAATGTTTAATAATTTGTTTAACTCTTGGACAATAATCTTTCAAGGTCAGCCACTGACAACAGATCCATTTGTTCCACATCTGGTTACAAGGGTCTGCTTCTAGGAAGAAGTATGAGATTTAAGCAAAAGTCTCTATTTGAACTCCATTTAATGACATTGCTTTCTAGGAGAAACAATTGAGATTTTTAAGAGATCCCATTAGTAATCTTTCTTTCCTATGGGTTTTATAATGACTCACTCATAATCACTCCCATTTTGGAAGTGAGGCAAAACGCACAGCCAATGCAGCTGATTTCCCAGGAAGCAACAACAACATTAATGCTTCCAGTTTGCCAATCTAAAAATAAGATACAGTAGACAACAAATACCCTGTACTTGGACCAAGCAGCGAGAACATTCTAACGCCTTAATAGCTCCGCAAGATGAAAGCTGTGTGATCGTCCTTCCAAAACATTATCGATGAGGAGTAATCAATCTAACAAAGTGGAAAATGGCCAGGCGGGGGTGAGGGGGCTTGATAAAAAGCTAAAATGCACAGAGATAGTCAATAGAGAGCTGTGAAGGGATGAGCGGCTGGAGGCTTCTGAGAATCAAGAATCAGTGGAGACAAGGAAGGGAAAAGAGTGGGAAGGAATGTCTCCTTCAATGGTGTGCTCCTAATTAAACTGAAACCTTCATACTTCTCATCCCTCCTGGCTCCTTCTGTCAGACCTCCTCTCCAGGCTGAAGCCTAAATAATGGACTGATATCAACTATGGTCTTGCAATTCCAGCTGTAATCAAGCCAGAGAAACTCTAGCTCGAGTAGCCATAGACGATTCCCAACTGTCTTCACTACTGATCATTTTACTCTGGCCTCTTTTTAAAATCTGAACAGTGTCCAGTGCTCATTTAGACATCTAGTTAAAACCAGGCCAGATTGATGAGGGAGTCTGAACCAGACAGACCTCATGGTTTATTTTCAAGAGGATTTCGGTTGTGGAATAGAGCTGACAGGTTTGCATGAAGGTCCAGAGAAAGTCCCACATTCAATATACTCTGCTTATCGAGACCAGGAGATAGGAGGACAGACAAGCTTTTTCATATGATTTGACAACAAATACAAAAAAATCAAACAGCTTCTTTCTGTTCTTTCCTGAATTCAAGCTGTCTTCTGTGTAGGGCTGCACAATGAATCATATTTTATTTGTGATGGAGAATTTCTGCTTATCTCGATTAATTAAGCATAATTGTCTTGCGATAATTGGTCACTGGTTATGTATCCTTAAAACATTTTTTTTTCCATTTGACATTTACTTTGTCTTGCATTGGTAACAAGCCAAACATGAATCTCAACAAAAAATTTTTTTTTGTGATTGTAGTTGCTGAATCAATGCACTTATGAAACCTCTGTGCTACAGTGCAAAGTCTTCCTATTTGTTTTAATAGAAAAATGTAGTGATGTCAAATGATTAATCGCGATTAATCGCATCCAAAATAAAAGTTTTTGTGTACATAATATATGCGTGTATACTGTGTATATTTATTATGTATATATAAATACAAACACATGCATGTATATATTTAAGAAAAATATGTTATGTTTATATATTAAATATATTTATATATAATATAAAATATAAGAATATGAATATATAAATGTATAAACATGTAAATATTTTCAAAATATATACTGTATGTGTGTGTATTTCTATATACATAATAAATATACACATTACACATACATATATAATGTAAACAAAAACCTTTACTTTGGAAGCGACTAATCGCGATTAATCGTTTGACAGCACTAGAAAAATGTTAACAATTTGAAATTACTGGAATTATTATTAGGAATTTCACAGTTTAAGCTTTAAAGATTTTCAAAGAAAAAAATTTTCAATATTGATAATGTATAGAGTGTGTTAATGTATATGATTAATATATCAACTCAGGAAACTAGATGAAATAAAATGAACCTTTGACGTTCTCTTGATTTGTGATTACATGAAAGTGCAATAATTCCGATTAAATGTAAAATAAATTTCTCACATAAGAACAATCGTGATTAGTAATCACAATATAATCATTTGCAGAGTAAAACAAAATGTTAACCATTATCATGCATCCCTATTTCTATTGGTGGAAGGTTACTTGTTGCTCTCTCTCCACTTTTAAACCATTTTTGTGCTCCTATCGGACAGATCCAAAAAAACTTATGCTAATAATCAAACTTTGCACTTTAACTTTGAGGTTCAAGTGGAACATTTACAATCATTTTCATTAGCTCACGTTAGTGGTTCACAAAAAAGACATAATTTCACACAGAGGTCTATTTTGGCAGATCAGTGACTCTCCTTGCTCAGCACATGTACAAGTGTTTTTTCCACTTCTTTCTCTCTTACACAAATCCACTATAAAGCCACTAACTCCAAGGTGGTCCCATTAGGCCAACAGAGATGACATCATGTACCTCAGCAGTCACGCCTCCACCATGTGTGCGCTGCGAATGAGTTGGAGTTGATTACTGAGCACAGTTATACACGCTTCTTGCTTCAACAGAGTGGATGGAGGTCAAGGAAGCTCAGTGACAGACGTGCACATGATCCAAAAGCGGTCTGCAGATGGCCTAACTAAAAACTCTGTGCTTTGATATGGTACTTTTGGGGGGACCGCAGAATCTCCTGCTCCCATTGAACACACAAGCGCAGAACTTTAGGGAGAGAACCAGTCTGTCTTGACCTTATTGGAAGCATATGGCTGGAGAGAAAGCAGGGAAGCCACCGTTTCATTAAGTGTGGTTTGAACATGCTACAACTGTGTAGCGAGACACGAATGCAGATGACAAGGGACGTGGCCTCCATATGTGCCTGTTTGTGTGTGTGTGAGGTGGTGCATCACAGAAGACCATCTATCTTTGAACTAACCCATCAGGCTCTTTAGCTGTTGGAAGTGGGCACCTCTTAACTCCTAAAAACCAGATACTTTACTATAATTTGCTTGCTTTGAGCCCTTCCCCCTCTACGCTGTAATCAAGCATCAAAGAGAAAAACTATAGGCCCGCCATTCCATGGGTTATATGAATAATAGTAGGAGTCATATCAGATATTTTTTTTCCTCTATAAGGCCAACTTATAATGTTAACAAAAATGCTTGCATATACATGAGTATGGAAAAATGTAGCAGTGATGTGTGCATATATATATATAGGGACGATACATCGTTGCATCCCTAATATGCATACATATATATATATATATATATGTATGCATATTAGGGATGCAACGATGTATCGGCCGCCGACATTTATTGGCCCGATTTTTTATTATTTTAAAGCCATTGGGATATCGAAAATAGCATGAAAAGGGCCAATACCGATGGTTTATTAATTAACTGCATGGAGACAACGAGTAGCATGTATGTTGCGTAATCCAATGTTTTTCAATATAATTAAATACTTGCCAAAACAAAATAAAATCTGTACAATATATAGTTTGTCAGACAGCATAGTACGGCCATAAGCAAATGTGACGCTGACACATCCAACGAGTGAAATACCCGCACTCAGCTGTGAACTAATCATAGGTAAGTCGCAATGGCAATGCACCGGCATTAGAGTTTATCCGAGGATATGTCACGAACCGCCAAGCATTAGGCCTACATTTAAGTGAAAATGAATGGCAGGTAATATGCAGCTTTTTGTTTGAAACCAGTGTAGAACATGGATTCATATAAGGTCACATCACGCACCTGGAGCGTTTCTGTGAACGGAGAAAATAGAATAAAACTATATAGGCTACATAAAAAGGAATATATAGGCCTATACACAAAACATATTTCACTTAAATCATTAACAGATTAACAAAATGAAAGAAAAAAATTGTGCTGAGTTTCAGATAATTGTAACGCGCTCCGAAGTTCACGGAAAAAACAATGAGACGGCAGAAAGCCGTTTTCTTTATTGTGCAAAAGCTTTACAGTTTTTAATGATGTTTTGCTTCTGTCTGTATGACAAACCAGCGTTGGTATGGCCATAAATTACGGAGTAACAGTTGGGAAAACAATGCAGTGATCACGTCGGTGCCTCACACGCACATACAACAAATTTTTGCTAATTTAACATTGCAGCCTGTTCATTGTCAAAATAAAATACAGTTAAAGAAACATAAAAAGTTACACTGCTCAATTTAAATAGTCCGTAATACAGTCTGTGCCGTTCAGTGTGACCAGCACCTCACTGCTGATATAGCCTATATGTGAAGGATGATGTTTTACGTTGATAATGCGAGTTAAGAACAAAGCCTATAGTTTACATAATAAATAATAGGATAGCATCCAGATACTTCGCGAATATGGAAACATTTGGATTCGTGCAGAATGAGAGAGGAAGGTTTCAATTTTGCTTTAAATTAATTCGTTTTGGCTTGGCGCTTATATAACCTAAATACACCTTTAGAGGATTTGTTGTGGAGAGAAGGGAACTAAAATAGCCTAATTGTGTCCATACTGAAACATTTTTAAATATCTTGAAAAAAAATTCTTTAATGTTTTTAAAGGGGTCATATGATGCTGCTAAAAAGAACATTATTTTGTGTATTTGGTGTAATGAAATGTGTTTATGCGGTTTAAGGTTAAAAATGTCCCGGCCGGAGCGACGAGACAAAACCAATAAAACTCATTATAAACGAGGCATTTGTTGCATCCAGTGGGGACATAATTACGGATTATAATGACTTATACTGTCTTTTTACGCGTTGCATTGCATCGCGCCACGCCGCGTAAACATAGAACCATGTCTGCATTTGTAATCGGAGAAATGACAAACAACAAGTGCTACTCTACACTGCCCAAAAAACTCGCGTTTGACTCGTCAGTGGCAAATTCTTTAAATATAAAAAACGTACTTACAGTCTACCAGGATCAGGAAACAGTCCTCATAAAATGCGCTGCACACATCTGAATATTTGGGTTTAACTGTTCTGGAACAGTGTTGTAAATACAACTTAACCACTGATTTCTAGTCGTGTCCTCTTTTGGAAGGCCAAACAAAGTAGTTTCGCTTTCACAACGAAACAGCGTCACACACCACGGCCTTGAGTGAGCGAAGGCCGGAGGCCTAGAGTGACCGGCGGACTAGAGTATGTGGAGGCCGGCTTGAGTGAGTGGCTGCGGGTGGGCGGGCTTGAGAACGCCGCGGCCGGTGGATTCGACGAAGGAGCATCCGGCGGGCTTGCGGCAACCACATGTGACGACCCCGGGCTGAAGCGGATATCGTCCTCTTTTGGAAGGCCAACCAAATTAGTTTCGCTTTCACAACGAAACACAGTTGTGTTTCGTTGTGAAAGCCTTGCCTTCACGACATGGCGGCGGCAGCAACAACAATACTACAGCGAGAATAAAAGTTAAGCCTTCTTTCTTTGCGTGAACATTTGGGCGGCGTTATGCAAATCTTCCCACATCGTGACGTAGACATGTGGGGGCGTGTTAGAACGAGCTGTTTTAGGTAGGCGTGGTTGACTCTTAAATTTTATAAAGAATATCTCTTTGGATTTGAGACTTCAGTCTTTGCAACTTTACAGATCTTCTTTATGCACCAAGAGCTTGTAACACTCCAAAGAGAAAGGAAAAATTTAAATCGCATCATATGACCCCTTTAATGCATTGGCAGTTTTTTATTTTGTTTAATACATTTGGTCTTTGGTAAATCTAGAAAAGATGATGCTGTATTGGCTATGACTAAGCCAGATCAAGACTCTCTTCATGATTTTTTGTTTGTTTTTGAGTAAATTAAATGCTGTACTTTTATTATTATTATTATTATTGGCAAAGAAAAAGTAAAAAAAAAAACTTTATTAACCGGTATGTTTTACGCAGGAACAGAAACGTTCAAATACCGATTCTGCTCGGAGTGAACCAACATTTTTTTCACCTCGTTTTTAAGCCCTGCTGTATGCAATTGACCAATATCGGTAGCGGTATCGGAATCACACAATAGTTGTTTGTTAAAATCGGTATCCTATCCTATACAATCATATCGGTGCATCCCTAATGTGTGTATATGTATATATATATATATATAGTGTAAACATTTAAAAAATGGAGTCAATAAGATTTTAAGAAATCTTTCTTGAGAAGCAAATCCGAATATTAGAATGATTTCTAAAGGATTATGTGACACTGAAGACTGAAGTAATGACTGCTGAAAATTCAGATTTAAAAAAATCTGATTAAATTAAATTGTAGTAATATTGCACATATATGTGTGTGTTCAGATATATCGATCAGTCTGATTTCAGATATTTGCAGAATGAACAAGTTGTTTTGCAGCTTTAGTTTCAACAAATGAGCTTTTGTTTCAGAAGTTTTCAGTTCTAAAAGTTACAATATGTTTTCCTGACACAATGAACTCTTTTATCTCAACCGATCAAGGGAAATTTGATTTCTCATGATTACAGTAAGTAATGGATAAGTAATATCATACCTTGAGCATCTAATTACATCCTGGAATGGATGAACGAAAGACCAAATCCACTTAAAATTCTCTATATTTATGCATTTCTAAAATTAAAGCTATTCCCGATATATAGGCCTAAAGTGGAGTAGTACAGAAAGAAACAGCTGTTACTCAAAGAAACATTACGATAAACTCTAGGGGAAAATGTTACGCTTGTGTATTTATTTACTACCTTTTCAATAATGTGATACTCTGTCGTGCCATGTTTTTCAGATTCTGGCACATGACTGTAAAGCGTGTCATCTCATATTCTCGCTCCATGGCTGTTAGCAAGACTGACAGACAAGTCATTCATATGACCTAATGGAGCATCCCATACATGCACACAATGACACTCAGTCAAGCTAAATAAAGGGGTGTTTATACCATGACCATCTTTCCATTTGAAACATGCTGGTTATGTCTTTATGTCTTGTTTTATTTCTAGACAGACAGAAGGACACCTATCTCGTGCACACACACACACACACACACACACACACACACACACACACACACACACACACACACATATTGAAAGGGCTGTGATTCTTTTTTCGGATGCAGTAAGCTGCGAACACACTTGCATGCATGCACACACACACACACAGACATCAGTTTTCAGCCTTTGTCTGTAGGGGTTCTTATCATGCAGCTGCATTACAGGAAGGGGCAGAGGGTTTTGAGGAACAATGCGCAGGCACCTGACCTCTCTGGCATGACCTTGCGTTTCCACACCCTTCAGGCCCTGTGGGAGGGGACACTGCCATCTACACCCACATACAGAAATAGATCGCTCATTTTCCACTGACAGTATGAGGGACAGCCAGAGAGGACAGCTTTGTTTCTTTGATCTTAAACACTGATGTCATAATTGACATTTAACTGATGCTGATTTAACATTAGTTTTACTTTATAACCCCCTCCGCCAATTACATTCATTTTTACTTGTAAATGGGTGACACTGCAGTGTGATAGTTCCTTCTAAAACTATTTTAAACATTGTGACGAGAGGGGCGGGGCCGAGAGCCGTGGGAACGGAGCGAGGCCGGTGGAGTAAATGCTAATGCGCGACACCTGCGCTACTCACCGGTCTCGAGTCCCACGGAGGAGCTACGACAGTGAAAGACGAGAGAGGACCAGGCCTGGATTTTATTTTGTGTTTTGGTTATGTTTGTGCATGACAGTCGTCCGCGAGGGGCTGTTGCGCTATTTTGTGTTTATTTTATTATTAAAGTTGTCTTTGAACATTCGCCGGTTCCCGCCTCCTTCTTCCCGTGACTACGAACTTTGTTACAAACATTTTTTAAAATATTTTGTTTATAATTATTAAGCATGTAGCTTTATTATGAATTATTAATATGACTCCATATTAACTGAGAGGCTGGAATATTTGTGTAAAAAAAATATTTGTCACACTACTGTAATGTTTATTAAAAATAAATGTTAACACTTGTCAATAAGGTTTATTTTGTTAATACCAGGTAACTGCATTCGTTAACATGTACTAACAATGAAAAAAAATTTAATCATTTATTAATCTTAGTTAATTTCAGCATTCAGTAATACATTATTAAAATCAAGTTTTTATTTTTATTTTTATAATAATTTTATTCTGTCAATATTATTTAATGGATTTGAGCTATCATTAACTGACAATGAATAGTTGTACTTCTTAACTAATATTAACAAAGATTAATAAATAAAAAAAATATATTGTTTATTGTCAGTTAACGCATTATTCTAAAGTATCACCAAATAAGCTTAAAACATGGTGAAAATATTTAAATAAATATCTAGGGAACCTAAAATTCTATTTAATTTAAACTTAAAATCATCCATATAAATTTAAATCTACAATCACAGCCTTTCTATAAATATGGATATGCGTATATGTGCGCTTCTCTTTGTCTGTAACATGGAAGCACTGGAAAAGTCATTCAAATCTGTTACACTGGCTATAAAAACCCTTTATAGTCTTTATAAATAAATCAATAATAACAGCTTTTATCCACTGGATCAAATGCTTAGTGGCACCCCCAGGTCTGGCGGTGGACGGGGGACACAGTCCAAGGGCAGTGGTTCACTAGAGGCCTCCACACAAGCTGTTGAATGAATAGAGCCTTGCTTACTCACTCTGCCTCTCCACGCCTATTCTTCTCCATTCGCTTCGCCAGCGCAATAAGCCAAGTGCTAAATTTAGCAACAGAGCACACTATTTTTAGACCGCTACAATTTTTTGAGACATTTATTAGGGGAAGGATACTAAAAAAAACTCATGCACGCACACACACACACAAACGGAGGGAGGAAGGGGGCTCCTAATTTGGACACATCTGAAACATACTCATTTTTAAAGTGTTGCCGTAGATGCTTTGCAGCTGTTTCCAATCAGAGGGAAGTGTAGAGAAAACACGAGAGATTTAAGTACCGAGTAAAGGAGAGAACGCAAAAGAGAGGCAGATCAAATGCTCTGGGTTCTCCTCGCTGACGACCAGCAGCCATGTGGCAGAAGTTCAACAAGTAGTTCAAAGGCTGTGGGGTCAAAATGCTCTGGACTGGTGCTGCTCCTCACTGAATGAGTGATGAGATCTGCTTTGAAGGCTGGGGAGACGTCTCACACATGTGACACATTTTACAGTTATTTTTCAACTTCAAGAATGTGGAGAAATTTAAATCTGGATTGTTATGATATGAAGGTGTCTAACAGTCTTACAGTCTGAAAGAAGACACACACACACACACACACACACACACACACACACACACACACACACACACACACACACACATATATATATATATATATATATATATTTATTTATATATATATTTTTTTGTTCTATGCTCACCATGAAGGCTGCATTTATTTGATCAAAAATAAAGTAAAAACTGTAATATTATGAAATGCTACTTTAAATTATAATAACTGTATTGCTTCTATTTTAATATATTTTAACATGGAATTTATTCCTGTGATGGCAAAGACAAATTTTCAGCAGCCGTTACTCTAGTCTTTAGTGTCACATGATTCTTCAGAAATAATTCTAATATGCTGCTATATGATTTGCTGCTCAGGAAACATTTCTTGAATATTTTACTTGAATATTTTTGTAAAAAAAAAATGACACCATTTTTTTCGAGATTCTTTGATGAATAGAAAGTTCAAAAGAACAGCAATCATTTGAACTATTTTGTAAAATGTTATAAATGTCACTTTTGAACAATGTCACAACAGAATAAAAACACTTTTGAACGGTAGCTAGCAATACAAACTAATATATGTAATCCAGTAAGATATATGTTTGTAATCCATTATATAATTTCAGTTAAAACAGTTATAATGTGTTATAATATTTACTTATTCATATTTAAAGCATCAAGTAAGAATATGAAAGTTTCCATTTATACTTCACATACTGTTTGTGACGCATTGTTCATCTCCTCCTCAGTTGACTTGGCTATGTCACGGGGTTTATTTGCTTAACTAGACAAAGTTTAATGACAAATTCTGAGTTTAATGACAAATTCTGGCAAAAACATCGAGCTTGAACATCACTCGGTTCAATTACCATAAACTTACTGACTCTTCGTGTGAGCCATTAATAGCATGTATGTGTGGGGTGGTAGATTATAGCGATACGCAAATATTTCCCACTATCAGATGTATGTTTGTTTGTAAGAGGACACAGTTATGTCAGTGTGTTATGTCATAGCGGGCCTTTGTAAGTTAAATAAATGGTCATTGAGACTCAGAGCTGAGAGAAAATCGCTGTAGGCTAATGTTCTCTCTGATCTCTGATCACTCAAACCAGTAAGAAAGAAAGTCTTTTCAAAAGACAACTGAGGGAATATTCTACTGGAGCAGCCTGCTAATGTGCAAAGTCCTTACGAGGAAAGTATCTTTTAATTAACTCTTTACTGCCACTTTGAAGAGAAATGAAAATGAAATTCAGTTAATTAGTGTACCTTGTCCACATTAAGCATTCTCCGAGACGTTTAATGAACCTGTGTTGATCTTCATTTTTTTCCCTTTCTCCTTCTACTTTAAACAGATGCAAGTCGAGAGAAGGCTGACGCCTGCAACCCTTCTCACACATCTCAGCACACGGCAACACATATGAGGGTGAAACATCGTGAGGGAGCTTTGCGGAATCTCATTAACCAAGCAGGTAGTCATTAACAGTGTGACCTTTGGAAATAATCACCAGCCTCCCTCCCTGTCGCTCTCTCTCTCTGTTTGTCTCCCGGCGCTTGCAGCTAAACGAGCTCCTTTCTATTGACGATTCATTCAGAAGTTGTGGCGCTGAGAGAAGAGAGAAGATTAAAAGGTGGCTGTTCAGATAAAGCTAATCTATGATGGGATGGGTTTGGCAAACTCTCTCTCAAGTGTTTGTGTCCTGCTCACACGACCGCTCCACGTGATGATGGGAGTGTTGACATGAGTAAAGCATGCAGCCACAACGTGCTTCTTTTCTTTCATAGTCATGCTAATCTCTCTTGGTTTTGCCTAATCTTTAATAACTGTGCTGCAAAAAACACAACAACAGTGATTACTAATTAATCATTTTTATCCAGTGACATTACTCAATAATTTACTGATTTTATATGTTTAAGTAATAAAATGTTATAGAAAATGATATATAAACTATTATATTACATTTACATTATTCTTTAATTTACTGAAATTACTTTCTATAATAAAACTGTTATTTAAAATTATTAATTATTTATATAACATTTTGTAAAAAAAATGTATGTAATATTTACATAATTCATTACTTGACTGATTTGATATTTTATATATAAAATGCTGTTTACAATTATATACATTTGTAATATATTTTTATAAAAAAATATATTATTTTGCATCATTCATTTACTGATTCTATACAGTATATTATAACAAATACATAAAAATAATAAAATGAATGCATATGTTTTATTTATTTATTTATAAAATGCTTTATAGTATGGTTTATTTTTATATTTTATAATTAATTAATTTACTGATTTCATGTAATACAAAATTAAACTGAATAATAATGAAACAGAGACTTTGATGAGTATCAATGCAAATTATCCCTCAACAGTTGTAAAAAAACCCCGAAAAAAAAAAAAACAACTCAGATGAGCTCTAATGCTCCACACATGCTGGGGAAACTGGTCTGGCACGGTGCATTATGGGAAACCTATGGTTGTTTAAGTTTTTAATCTCCTGCCAAATAAACGCTGCATAGTATCTGTGCCAACAAATGAGAGCATTTTGACAACCAAACCATGTTGTTGTGTTTGTGATGTTCCCCCCACCCCCTGCTAACCTAAAACTAGATAATTTTACCTTACACAAGCACTTGTAATCTGTTCTTTCTTCATGACTTAAGGTGTAATTATCTGGACTTTCCCACCTTTTGTCTAGCCTCAGATGTTAAGACGTAGGAGACTTTTAATGAGTTTTTGTATTTAAGCTAAACATGCTAGGAAGGGTGCTTTGATTGAGGTATGAAGAGCTATGTAAAAACTGAAAAAATGTACCACGAACAACGAACACACTTGTTGATTAGTTTGACCCTGCTTTTTTAGTTACCAAGGTCCTGGTTAATTATGAGTCTATCACCATTTTGTCTTGTAAAAAAATTTATAAAATCAAAGTGTAAATATCATTTTGACAATATTTTTTAAAAATCTATCAACAACTGAAAAAGTTTTCATCTCTTGCTTTTTCATGTCTCTCTTCTCACGTTAAAGCAAAATTGAGAAAGGCACATCTGCGTACATTTCGGCTGAATGGGAGAATGGCCTGACCTACGAAAGCAGAGATAAAAATGGATCAAAACAGAAGACATGAGCGGAAAGAAAGAGCCAGGGAGAGTAGAGTAGGGTAGAAGAGCCTCTAGCCTCTCATAAACAGAGCTAAAGAGGCTGGGCAAGCCTCTCACTGCCTCTCTCCCAACAACGCTAATTATCAACCAAAGACATGCTAATTACATGGAGCTTTATTGCTAATGTAGCGGGCTGCTCTTCAAGACGCCCACACGCTGCGCCTGGCCCCCCTGCCTCTCCTTATCCTCCCACTGCACCCCACCGGCACTCCAGGCAAAGACAGGAAAGATGTGTTT
This sequence comes from Sinocyclocheilus grahami, assembly GCF_001515645.1. NCBI lineage: Eukaryota > Metazoa > Chordata > Actinopteri > Cypriniformes > Cyprinidae > Sinocyclocheilus > Sinocyclocheilus grahami. The sequence continues at coordinate 438,566 of NW_015505781.1, read as the reverse complement.
TCTATGAGTGTGTGTGTGTGTGTGTTTTCAGTCCGTTTAAACGATGCTAAATCTCTGTATGTACAGCAGACGGTCCATAGCCGATATATGTGTTTGTCTAACATGTCTCGCACACACACTACAGCTCAAAGCTGAACTATGGCACTGATACCCCTATGCCGAGTTCCCCCTCCGGCCCACCCCAAGGCCTCGTCCCCATCCTGCCATCACAACAGGAAGTCTGCTTTGTTCTTCTTTACCTCCTACCGCCCACATCCCCTGGCCGTGATGTAACCTAGCAGCAGAAAAACGGGGCCCTGCAGGAGCTCAGCACTTCAGCGTCGACAAATCCAGTTAGGGCGGCATTTTAGCCACCTTCAAATCGATTTCTCCAACACCAAATCTGGCAAATTGGAAAGAAACTCCACTAAAGCTGTTGCTTGGTGATGGGAGCAGTTTGACTCGCTATATGCGCTTTTTTATTTTCTTTCCACTTCGATGTTTGCATGTGGTGATTTTCTGTCTTCACACGGCAGAGCAAACCAAGATGTTTAGGACTTGCTTTTTAAGTCGATTTCAGCACTCTGAAAGTTGTTCGACAATGTTTAGAAAAATAAAAATATATACCAGTATGATTTTACTTTTATCTCAGAGCTAACTCATAAAAACCGTTTCAGGTCTAGCTAACTAAAAGAGTTTTTGTTAAAATTGTGAGCATGACCTGTGATACTCTTGAAAGTAATGTTGGAATTGTAATGTAATTAAAAACTATATATATTGCACCATATACCTTAATATTTCAACAAAACCTTTAGGAATTTATAGCTTTCATGGAGTTACACAGCAGTGCATTTTCCAGATTTTAAAAAAAAAATGCATTTTATGGTTTGTTTTTGGATTATATAGTTTTTTTTTTTTACATATGTTGTAATTAATTTGTAGTTATTTATATTTATATATTTATTATAATTGAGCTCTTTCTTTAATTTCACGAGTTGTTTTTGTTTTCTTTATCATTTAGGTGGAGGCTTTAAATAAGCCCATTGGTTTTTCTGCCTCTCCCAGCACAGTATATGGTTTGTACTTTTATGTTCTGTTTTTATTGTATTTGTTTTATTCTTGTGCAAAATAAATAAACTAAACTAAAACAACTAAACAGATATTATTATTTAAATTTTAAATTTTAATATTAATATTTAATATTATAATAATGTATATAATCAAATTAAAAGAAAATATATTATTATAATTATTTAATATAATATTTTATTTATAATTATATTAACAAATTATTAAAAACAAATAAAGATTATATGTAATAATAAAAATAATTATTATTATTATTAATTTGAAATGAATAATAATTTCATTGACAAATTATTACACCACCACTTCAGTGTAAAGTGGATCTTCTTTATTAAATTCTTCCTTATGTTTCTAAACTACTGGCCATGGAGTGTGGACTGTAATACACATGAAAAGCATATGACATTCAGTCCTCCATGAGATTCTTCATGCATCAAAATGGTAAACCTCATCTAGCACAGCTGCTCAAGCTTGGAGAGCATTTTTGTAATTGTGCCTTGATGCACTGCAGGAATAACAAGCACTTTCTACCTGCCCTTTAAATCTGCCTCAAGGTCTGAGCTTGTAGAAGAGGCAAAAACGGTGAGCATTTTGCACACTTTATGACAGATGATCAATGAATTTACAAAAACCCATCTTTGCATTTGAGATGATATTTCCTAGCACATAAAAACAAATAACAATATATTAATTATAAATGCCACACTGGCTTTTTCTTTGGCAATTAATGTTTGTGGCTTACCCTCCTTGTGAAGGGTGTCAGTGATTGTCTTCTGGACAACTGTCAGATCAGCAGTCTTCCCCATGATTGTGTAGCCTAGTGAACCAAACTGAGAGACCATTTTGAAGGCTCAGGAAACCTTTGCAGGTGTTTTGAGTTGATTAGCTGATTGGCATGTCACCATATTCTAATTTGTTGAGATAGTGAATTGGTGGGTTTTTGTTAAATGTGAGTCAAATCATCACAATTAAAAGAACCAAAGACTTAAACTACTTCAGTCTGTGTGCATTGAATTTATTTAATACACGAGTTTTACAATTTGAGTTGAATTACTGAAATAAATGAACTTTTCAACGACATTCTAATTTATTGAGATGCACCTGTATACATACAGAAATACACTTGCTGAATATGTAAATAAATACAACTAAATTATCAAGCTGCAGAGTTACTGAGCGAATTACAGCGGAAATGAAGATGGACCAAGAGTGAGCGGGAATGTGACTTGTGACAATATGTCAGTAGAAAAAAGGAAGTAGAAAAACCCATTTTGTCTGATTGACTCTAATAGCAAAGGAGTTGGAGTGCACTTAGATTGTGATCAACCCACTTCACAAACTCACCCATAGATCTAGGGATATTAACTTTGTACGTAGATGTGAACCTGTTGTTGTTCATGTAAAGAGGACACTGTCTTAGAGCCCTTAAGTCCTTCATACAGTAGGACCACCTTGTCAACCCACGTATATGTCACCTTTGCTTTTTAAGATGTGTTGTGACATCTCAGAAAAGTAGATTACATAGCAGCTCACTCTGTAACATGCTTTTGGATGTTTGCCTCAAGACAGCTACAATAGCTTAGCGTGGCCTGGCCTTGGGTTTATGGCAGGAACCCACGGACAACATGTCTCTAAGACGTGAGAGCCTTTAGGAGCATTAAGCTGATTGAGAAAATGCAGACATCAAAGTAGCTGGCATTCAAAAAGAACAGAGTGAAATGAAATACAGCATGATATTGGATGCATTTGGTTAGTGTTCTTTTTATAATTACAATCAAAAGAGGTGCTGCATGATCTACAGTCATTTGGGTTTGTGTCTATAGAGTCTCTCCATGAAAAATAAGAAAATAAGGGCTGAAAATAAGAATGCAATGGCACTATGCACAAGGAATCCTAGTCAAAATCACATGTTAATGATACATTTAGTCTATTGAAACATGATACATAACACACTGGACAAGATTTCAACCAGCCTAAAGGACCCCCAATATAACAATCTACATTTCCTATGTAACACTTTGTGTTTCATTTCAAACAGCCACTAAATTACATAATGTTTATCAGGTCAATAATTAATGTTCATTAAATTTGTCAGACATGTCATAAAAAAACAACTATTTTTAAAATATTTGGGGTCAGTAAGATATTTTTAATTATTAAAAAATATAATGCCCTGCTGACTAGTGTGAGAATGTCAGGTAAGTGTATGGAGATCTGAGAAACTCACCTCAACAATGTCAGAGTTGGTCCTGCTCTCATGTGGCTCATTGTACTCAGTGTATTTGAGCAACACTTTGTCCATATCTGTGCTGGCATACTGGAACAGCTTGTTAGTACTGTTGAAGATGATGAGGGCAATCTCACAGTCACACAACACGCTCAGCTCATAGGCTTTCTTCATCAGGCCAAACTTTCTCTTTGTAAACGTCACCTAGAGAGAGATACAGAAGAGGGGGAAAAAGCTTAGACAAGTCACAGGCTGTACTGACGGCGTAGCACAAAGCATTGGCTGGTGGCATAAAAACGGAGATGGATGACTCTATGTGTGTTTGCTCAGTGCATTGATACTCTTAAAGTTGTCCTAAATACAGTGCTTCTTCTGAAAATCAATGTTACTTTTCTTTCCTTCTGTCTACTTTCCTTTATTTTCCTTTGTGCTCTTCCAAATTATCTGGAAAAATAGACAATAGAGTAATAGCTCCTTCCTCTCATAAATCAACTGAAGATCTTTTAAAAACTCTGTTCTTTAACCAAAAGTAAAATACTTATTCTTGCATTCATAAGAAAAAAATAGCTTTAATAATTGAAATATAACCTCCAAAATTAGGCATCAACCTTTCATTTAAGAATAATACAGTAACACCAACTTTGTCTGGCCCCTCTAATACAAAAGTTCAACTGTATAATTAGGATAATTTCATTTCATAATAAAGGTTAACCATATTTGTCTTAAGTAAACTGGGGAAACAAAGAAAAATAGAAAGATTGTATTGCCCTTGCGTGCATCTGTGTGCAAATGCACTTTTTCAGCAGATGCACAGACATAAAAACACATGCACACTCTCACTCGCACAAAGATCATCGCTGCCACGGAGTGTTTGAGAGGCTGTTAATGACTTCTCAGTGCATGTTCTCATCTAAATTAGCAGCATTAAAAATAAGAAGCATCTCTCTCTGACCTCATAGGTTTCATGTCTCTTGAGCACTTAAATGCAATGCTCGAGAAACCACACACACAAGACCAGCTCATGATATAGAAGGAACCTTGAGGCCAAACCACTAAACTCTTCATCTCTTTTAAATGTAGCCAAAATGTCCCCATGCACCTGTTATTGTGATACATGTTCACAGTAATCTATATCCCTTTATTTATTGCATAACGAAAGTGCATTACATTACAAAATATATTGTGCATGTGACAATCACCAAGAGAATTTGCATGTATTAGCATAAGGTATTGCATTCTTTGATGCTGCAAACTTGTTTCTGACGTTGTCATGGTGAAACTATTTAGCTTATCTGGTATGTTAAGTGAAAAAAATAATAAAAAAAAATAAAAAAATAAATAAAGAACGAGCCCTAGTTACAATAAAAAAAATATATGGGTAAAGTCTAAATAACAGGTAGGAACATATTATAGTGTACTGTAAAAACATTTGTTGTCAGGTAATCTAAACAGATACTTTATGTGGAAACATCTAAATTAACTGGTTTAAATCAAGTCAAAAACATTATTTATTATCACTGAATCAACCAGAAAAGTAGAAGTAGCCACTTAAAGGGATAGTTCCCCCCAAAATTAAGAATTAATATACTCACTCTCATGTCGTTCCAAACTCGTATGACTTTCTTTCACCTGCAGAGCACTTAAAAGTTATTTTGAAAAAAAATGTGTCCATATAATAAAAGTCAATCGGGTCATAAATAAATAAACAAACAAACACAATTCTAAGAATTAGTTTGTGCCCCACAGAATAAAGAAACCCATGCAGGTTTGGTATAATATTATGGTGAGTAAATGATGAAATAATTTAAATTTTTGGGTAAACTGTCCTGTCACCACACAGTGTGTGTTTGTGTACTTGAACTGCATTTCACCAATTTTGTTTGACAGTGTTTTCTCAATCTTCAGAGATTACAGTTACAAAAGTTATAGTAGTGATTCTCATCCTGCTGGTCATCCTCCATCATCATACTTCCAGTAATCTATGAGAGAACTAATGAAGTATTGATTATGTATCATTTTGACAAGTTGAACAGGCACTTAAACAACACAACTGATGTTTTGACAGCTCCCTTTTCTGCTAGATAAAGCCAAAATGAGAGTTCCGCGCTTCCTGAGAAAGCCTCTATAGTGTGACTTAGCAGTTCTGAGAGGTTTCTTCTTGAGGCTTCTGGAGATTTGGCAAGTGTGACAAGATGCGAAAAGAATAAGCCAAAAACCTGTCATTTGAATGATTTGACCTCCAGTATGACAGCAGGTTGAGAAAAGTAAATGCTGAACAGTGTGTTTGATGAAAAGACTTTGAATTTTGGATTATTTGAAAAACAAACAACAAAGTCAGTCATTAATTCGCACATCCAAAATAAATGTAGCAATTTGCAGGGCAGTTCTCTGAAAGAGGAAGTAGTATCACACAGATAGTCAGATATGGAGATATAAGGACTTTAAATAATCACTGTGGTCAAGCTAAGAACTGTGGCCAGTGACATCAACACCCACAGTCAAACACTAACACTACATACTAAAGATACTTCACAAATCCTTCATCAGAGGCTTTTTACAATGCCATTTATATTCTTTTGATGTCCATAAAATCCAAAAAGTTTCCTTAGAATTTTTCTTTGCTATTAATTTACTCAAGTTCAGGTATATTCCTATTTGTGACTCCTGAGCACAAAACCAGTCTTAAGTCACTGGGGTATATTTGTAGCAAAAGCCAAAAATACATTGTATGGATCAAATTTATACATTTTTCTTTTGTGCCAAAAATCATTAGGATATTAAGTAAAGATCATGTTCCATGAAGATATTTTGTAAATTACCTACCGTAAATATATCAAAACTTAATTTTTGATTAGTAATATGCATTGCTGAGAACTTCATTTGGACAACTTTAAAGGCGATTTTGTCAACATTTACAGATTTTCAAATAGCTGTATGTCGGCAAAATATTGTCGAATTTTTTAAAATGTACCCTTATTACTGGTTTTGTGGTCCAGGGTCACATTTATGTGAAAGGTGTTAGATCCTTAATGGAGACTCATCCCAAAAAGACAATTCTGTCATCCTTTACTCACCCTCATGTCATTATCTGACTTTCTTCTATGAAATATATTTCTGAAATTTTGACAATAGAACTCAATGGTAACCAAAACTGTTTGGTTGCGATTCTTCAAGTTTCTTCAATCTTCTTTTGTGTTTTGTAGAAGAAAGAAAGTTGAGGCTGAGTAAATGACAAGAGAATGTTTTTATTGGGGGGTAAACTATCCTATTAAGTTTTACACCCCAAAATATGAGTGGAACATCTGTTTAAAATCATGTCCACTCAACATGAGAGAAATACTCAAACCAGTAACCTAATAAAAGATATCACACGACTGAATACTAGCTGAAATTACTTCTTTTATCTCATCTGATGAAGAACTCAAAGCAAATGATTTCCTACACATTATCTCCAAAATCAGTGTTTTGGTACAAAGTTCACAATATATGAAACATGCCAGAATAATGTAGTCACAAGGGCCTTAAGTGTGATGTTCTCCCGCTTCTCCTGCTCGCTACCTGCCTCCACAATTTCATTCCTTGTTATCTGTGAAGCTCATGAGCCTTCAGCGAGCCAGCGTGCTAATTGCAGAAAATGCCAGTTGCAACACCTCCACGATGTGGTGAGAGCTGCAAGAAATGACGGACCACGGTTCATAACGATTGTGATTTTGTCTCTTCGAACCCTGAACCTGTAGACCACAGAAGTGTGAAGCCCTTATCATGTGAGCACATTCTTGTCATGCATGACAAACAAACTGCCGAGTACGTAGACTTAAATGTGCCGTTGCGCACGTAACGGTGAGGTGAGTTTGAACTGTTGTTTAAAGGATTGAGAATCCCTTTGTACTGCCAAACAGAAGGAATAAAAAGGGAGAAAGGAGAAAAAAAGGTCCGATTCCCAGCCTGAGTTTGGTGTGTGTGTGTGCACGTGCGTGAGGGGGAGTTGGAGGGGGGAGGTCAGGAAACACATTTGTATGCATTTCCTCTCATAACAGGAAGTGCCTGACAGCTTCCCCTTCACAATGGCTTCGCTTCTGCTTCCCGCCTCCAGTGCATTTTCCCCCTGGGGAGTTCCTCTAGAGGACAGAGACAGGGAGGATGAATGTCCATTTGTCACCATCTGCCCCTGCACCGTGATCCGTGCGACCCACGCACCCCGAAATCTCACCGCTCACGCTCCATGTTATATGAATCATTATGGTGAAGTCTCACAGTAGGGGTTGTATTGACAATAGACATGTTTACCCAACACAAATTCGACTCTGTTTCCTTTCCGAACAGCTTATATTTAAATGTTAAAAGATGTTAGGAGATGCATTTGTGCTCTGTTTCTTCTAAACTACACTGACAGTAACAAAATATGCGGTATTTAAGCACTGCTTTCAAAACCTTACTGAGCGTCACTTGCTGTAACAAAGAGAATGTTTTGAAGGTCATCAGCAGAAATATAATAAGAAGCAAAACCTGCATGAAAAATGAAAATGAGAAAATCACTGAATAATGAGAAGAAAAGTGGAATAACAATTAGTGTAAGAGGAACAAAAGAATTTTAAGAAGATAAATTCGAAGAGGAGAAATTTGGAGAAGTTACACTTCGCGGAAGCAAAGGAATTTTTGAGATGTTGGTGAAGAAGCAGAAAAATAAGACAGAGAGAGAGAGAGAGGGAGAGACAGATGAAAAAGTGAAAAAACACGCACAGCATGTTTCTTGAGGAGACAGGCACAGAGGTAACGATCACAAGAGAAAGGTGGGAATCGTGGAGAGGAGAGCAAGGAAGGGGTGATGGGATACCCAGAGGGCCTCATTATTTTCTTGCTGTTAATTTTACTCAAACTGTTTTACACCTTTCCATTGTTGATTGGAGAGACGCCTCTGTTGTCATGGGTGGCTGAATCAAGCTCCGTCTCCATGCCATCACACAATCATGAAGCAGAGATGAAAAGAAAGGTAACAGAAGCCTACAGAACATGTGGTGCCTGCATTTGCCAAGTCAGTTAGAGGGGTGAAAACCACATCTAGTGCATGTTGAGTGCCAATTAAAGTGCGTACTTTTGAATGAACTTCTATCACAAGTCTTCCAGAAAACGGATTTCTAACACAGAAGTAATGTGTGACAACTGTCCCTTTCTGCTGAGGAAAAGTCCCAAAATCTTTGCAATTGTTCTTTTTGCTCTTTGTAGGTTAAACCCCGAGCTCATATCAAAGTGAGTTATCATTTCCTTCTTGTCCCATTTAAATAAAAATGGAATAGAATAAATGAAAATGTACTATACACTACCATTCAAATGTTTGGTCTACTTTTGACACTTTTTGAAAGTAGTCTCTTATACTCACCAAGGGTGCATTTATTTGATCAAAAATACTGTAAAACAGGAATATTGTGAAATATTATTACAATTTTAAATAACAGTTTTTTATATGTGACCCTGGACCACAAAACCAGTCATAAGGGTCAATTTTTCAAAATTGAGATTTATACATCATCTGACTTTTTTCTATGAAATATATTTTAGAAATGTTGACAGTAGAACTCAATGGTAACCAAAACTGTTTGGTTACAATTCTTTAAGTTTCTTCAATATGTCTTCTTTTGTGTTTTGCAGAAGAAAGAAAGTTGAGGGTGAGTAAATAATAAAAGAATGTTTAGGACAATATTTGGCTGAGATACAACTATTTGAAAATCTGGAACCTGAGGGTGCAAAAAAATCTAAATATTGAGAAAATCACCTTTAAAGTTGTCCAAACAAAGTTCTTAGCAATGCATATTACTAATCAAAAAATAAGTTTTGATATATTTACAGTTGGGAATTTACAAAATATCTTCATGGAACATGATCTTTACTTAATGTCCTAATGATTTTTGGCATAAAAGAAAAATCTATAATTTTGACACATACAATGTATTTTTGACTATTGCTACAAATATACCCCAGCGACTTAAGACTGGTTTTGTGGTCCAGGGTCACATATGTGTATTAAACTGCTATTTAGATCTGAAACCCAAATTTTCTGCAGCCACTACTCCAGTCATCAGTGTCACATGATCCTTCACAAATCATTCAGTCATGCTTCTTAATATTTTTGTGAAGACCGTGATTATTTATTTTAGGATTCTTTAACGAATTGAAAGTTCAAAAGAACAGCATTCATTTAAAATGTACTTTTGTAACATTATAAATGTGTTTCTGTTACTTTTTATTGCATCCTGACTGAATAACATTATTGGCCTCTTTTGAACAGTACATCTTATTATTTTATAAAATATTTTTCGAATGCTGCACATTAATGTGGCCTTAAAGACTCCATATAATTTTCCTGAACTCCTAAAAATGTATTCTGCCAAGTAAGCAAATGTTTCATCACCTTTATTTCATCACCAATATCAGACATCCACCATATCCCGCCCTAAACCTGGTATTGCGCACTCTCTTGTCATCATATAGCAGATGAATCAGCTAGTTCCAAAATATAACTGACTAAACATCATTTTATTTTAATATAATTATTACACAGATTCATCTCTCTCAAACGTGCCTGTAAGTGTATGTTGTGTATTCAGCAGTGTGAAAATTAGACAGTAAGCATGCTCTTGTTAGCGATGCGGCTAACACTTTTATGACACAGGGGGTCCTTTCATGTGACGTGCCCAGGAAAGTGTTTGAGTGGCTGGGGGGAAGAAAGCCAGGCTCCTCACACTGATGCCCTCTGTCTAAGCTTCTGGGCAGCCAGTCAACGCCAGGGAGGCCTGCTGGAGGTGCCTTGCTCTGTGCAAGTGTTTTCAGGAGGTGGGCTACGGAGCCAAAGTGGCCGCCCAGGGCGACTGAGGCCTTGTGCCCATAAGCATGGCGCCAGAAGCAGGGTGGGCCGTAGGGAAGCTGCCAGTCTGGAAGAGGTGATATCAGCAAGGCAATGATGGAAGACGACAGTTGAGCCAAAGATTTTTGAGCATTCAAACATTTAATTCTTATGCACTGTGTAGGTTTAGGTTTTTACAGTATATCCATTTAGTATTTAAGGTTATATCATATACTTTCACCTTTTTTATTTCACTTATCCTGCCTTGTTTTTATCAACAAATCAGGCAAAATGTATAAATACATGTTAACATGTTGACATAGTAAATAAAAAGTATATGCAATTATTAAAAAAATTATTTAATATAGACTACAGTTCAAAAGTACATTTTTGATCAGAAACTGATAAATGTATTATTAATTTATCACAGTTTTACTAACTACATGTCTACTAACTCTCAGAGTAGACTGTTAGGGTAGGTTTAGGGTTAGTAGAATAAGTTGACATATACTTGCAAAGTTTCTGATATTCAGTATGTTGTATGCTGTGGACCCATCAACATAAAGTGTTAGAAGATATTAAGCAGACAGTCTACTAATACTCTAATGACTGCTAGTTGACATGTAGTTGCAAAGTTACTTACTGTTAGTAGAATGTCTAAAGTGGATTATCAAAATAAAGTGTTACCTGATTTTTATATACATTTTAATATATAATTATTTTGTAATTTATTATTAGCATCACCTTTTTCATCTTTGGTCACCCATAAAATGAAAGTCTGCTACAAAAATTGGTTGCATTTGCATGAAAAGAGAGCAAACATCTCAAGAATGTCGAGCTTAAGGTGACACCATTGAAACAGTCTGTTGTTTATTTGGCTTCAGTATGGAAAGATTTCCTTAAAGAGGAAGTGAAAATATGCACAGCCCCAGCCACGTCTTCAACACATTAAGAGCTAGAGGGGAGAGAAAAAGCAAAATAGAAAAGAAAAAACCCTTTGTAAGTCAAAGGCCCTCCATTCTTGTCTTGTGATGTCTGTCTTCATGCTTCACTTGTAATACAAAGAAGCAAGTTGTTTGCCACAGCCCCAGATGAATGGCAGCAAGAGGACAAGAGTCAATGATAACCCCTGTGCCAGCTGTAGAACATGGCGTATACTCTATAAATACACATACAATTTATGATGCATGCTTTCAGCAAAGCATCTTCTGACCAAAATCTCTATGGAGAATTTATGAGCTTATTCTTATCACTTTGCAAGGCCACAGTAGGTTTTGGAACTGGTTTTCATTAAAGTTGTTGACATACGGCTAACGATGTGGTCATACTAGACAGTAAGCAAGCAAAATTATGACCAATTTTGGCAAAAGGATAAATGTCATGTTCAAGGGCTTTAGTATTTGTTACGTAATACATAATAAATAATTAGAAGAATTTAAAATGTTAACATATTTTATCTACTCCACTGTCCTGCAACACTGCAATCATGCAGGTTGGAAGTTTACTTGAGCCAAGAGGTCAATCCCACATAGCGTGATGCGTCTTAAGTAATTAAGTAGTATGAAACGCTTCATTTCAACCATATTTAAGGAAACTGGTCAAAAGGAATTAAATGTCATTGTTTGTTTCTTGGCCCTCCCTTTCTTCTTTTCTATCCCAAGACCTGGAAATCTGTGGCATTGACTCTCATCAGGTGTCCTTCCTGTATCAATCTCTGATCTTGAAGTCTGGTTAAGGGGGAGTGAGAGAAAAGAGAGAGAGAAGGAGAGGAGAACAGCGATAACACCAAGACAGGATGCTCTCTGTGCAATCCGATAGCCTCGCCAAAAACATCCTGACCTCAGCCCCCCTCCTCCTTTCCTTTTCATCTTTGCTTATGATTAGAAACCCTGTGTCTCTGAGCATTGAAAGTAGAAAATAGTGCAAAAAAGGTTGTGTAGAAAAGGAAAATTCTGTCATTATAGACTCATGATATTATCTGTGGATAAGACAAAAATCTATATAATGGCAGTTAATAGTCACTTATTGTGCCAATCTCTCCCCTAAAAAATAAATAAAACTAAATAAAATTAAATTATTAAAACAACCAAAGATTTGTTCGGGGAAAAAACTAAAATATAAGCCATTATCTTATATTATTTCCTTTCCCTCAGCCAAGACTCACAAATCAAATATATTTTAAACATTAATGAGATCAAATATCACATGTTCTCAGATGGACTACTTTTATGGTACATTTTATGCTTTTTGTTCTTTTTAGAGCTTGACATATATGAATTGTCATTGTACGGAACGAGCTGCATAAAGTCTCTTGAAAAATGTGTGTTCAGTATAAAAAAAAATTAAGTTGAATTCAGTAAATAATGACAAAAATGTCCTTTCTAGATGAATTATTCCTTTAAGCAAACGTAAACTCACCAATACAACTTTTATTTTTCATATACACAAACGTTTATGTTAAATGTTTATGTTATTTTAAACTCAGAAGCGAATTCAATATGATGCCTCGTTAACCTCAAAACTTGTTGGTTTTTCAAAATAAATAGAAACAGAGAACAGAGAAGTTTCTGGTTTGAGAAGTACCTTGACTCATTCTTTCAGCATTTGGCATGAGTGCCCACATGCATGTGAGCCTCTGGTTTCCTCAAGGGGGAGAACTTACTCAACCCACAAGTACTGAATGACTAATGTCACTGTGCCCCCTCCGTCTGCTCCGGCTGACACGCCCATTACTTTCCTTACCCGCTTTTTTCTCTCTTTCTCCTCGGGCCCTCAGACTATCTTCAATAATTGATCAACCCACCCAAGGTCCAGACAGCAGCCATTAACTGCAGCAGTATGGTCTCACTCAGTCATATCAACTGTTAGCCAAGTCCTTTTCCCAAAATCACATCTTTTTTTTTCTCCAGACCAGACTGAGGAACTACGAATGTCTGTTTCTGTGACAAAGTGTCATCCTGTGAAAGGATGTGAGGACTCTGGTTGACTGTTCAGAGAGTCACGTTACGATACAGAAGACAGAGAAAAACCTCAAACTAGTCTAGGTTACTTTCTGTCAAACTGCTTTCCAGGTTTTCTACTTTTTTTCCATAAGAGGACAAATGTAAATGCCAAACCTAAAGAACATTTATTGATCTTGCAGTAAAACAAGCGTCTATGTAACTGGCACCAATACGATCAATACAACTACAGTATCTGCTATGCATAATATCTGCCTGTTTTTGTGTGTTCCCGACTTGATTCTGTTTCATGGCCAGAGAAATGGAGATACAGATGTTTTTCTAATAGTTCAAATGTGAATGCATTAACAGATTTTTTTTTAAAGCCAAATGATAAAAATGTATCTTAGTGTCTAAACTAGTCAAAGCTGAAGTTTTGGGCAATTGGCTGCTGGTTAGGAAGCTTAGGAAGATTGGGAGACCTGCAAGACCAGCTTAAAACAGATCAAATCTGGTATTTTTCAGCAGGGATGAATAATAAATAGATTCTCTCATTGAAGACAATTTATTTTATTATGAAGTGATGAACAGGATCTCAGCGATCTGAGAGCCAAGTTGAAGAGGAAAACTACTAGCTAAGACAGGAAGGCCCCTCGAGGGCCATCTTCTACCCCTGTGTTGACTCCACCTAAAGCCCTGAAGCATGTGGCATCATTCCACCATTGCCATCTCTGCGTGTTTGTGTTCTCCACCCACCCTGCCCCTGCTAAAGTAATATCCCACAGCCATAAGCTAGAGGTGGCGGCATGCGAGGACGCCAACAATTAGCGTGCACACACCACCTACTTGGTCTATTTTCGTTTGAAATAACCCATCAAACTTCAGTGAAGGAAGTTGTCTAGAGGTGGTTTTTGGCTCCTTCTGGTCAGTGTGACTCACCTGTCTGTTGCGTTCATCCATAATCCGTGTGATCTGAATCTTTTTCCTCCCCATTGTCCCCGTCTTTTCGTTTCTCTCTTTCTCTAATGAACTTATTCTTTCGTCCCTCTGTTTTTGCTTGCTTTTTCTTCAAACCAGGCTTTCTTCTCTCGACTTCCTCCGCTCAATTCAAAGATTCCAGTAGCTGTACCTGCAAAATGCAGAGAGAGAAAGGCATTAAGTCAGATGAAAAATGGCAAAACCGTAGCGTTAAAAAACAGGGAAAGGCAGAGTCTGAGTCACATGGGACAGCAAATAAAGACAAAAGAATCTGCCGACGATCCGAGGCAGCGCTGTTTTCTGCCATCAATATCATGCAAATCAGATTCTCGCGCTTCGGCTGCGACTATGAGGGTAGACAGCACTGTCATGCTCTCTCTACAGTCACAGAGAATTTGACAGTGTTTTGGAAGTGCCACTAACTTAACAGCTCTAATCATTTGCAGTGTAACGTTTACTATCGCCCGAATGACAAGCAGCGCCACTTTCATAAACAACACTGGTGTAACATTGCACAGAATTGTCACGAGCACGCCGAACGAACACATTGGAATTGCCCTTTTAGCTGAACATTTATGTGAATGCAACAAAACTGTGACTGATGATGAGATGAGGCTTTACCATCCATAAGAGCTGAAGAAGAACCTGAATGGAAACGTGGGCCATCCTAATTTAACCCGCTCTAGAATATGATCCCGTTGTCACGACGCGGCTTTGCTCAGCTCTCCGTCTCTCAGGGAAAAAGGTGTGCGGGGCCTTTATCGGGCCCTCCTGCTGAGCTCTTTCTGCTTTTGAAAGGCTGCCCTCACCCGAGAAGCTAACCCAGGCTTTCTATAAAGTGCTCACAGCTCAGATCCACACAGCGCGATCACAGAACACACGTGTGTGCGCGCCGGTGTTTGTGTGCATGTGCGCACCTCTTTGGTGCCGTAAAGTAGGCCAACCCGATTCATCTCTGGGAGGAGCGGCAGAAGTGTTGTTGTGTTTTATTCTGACAGTAGAGGTGATAACGTCCCTCGTTATGCAAATGAGCGTCCCATTATTTAAGCTCGCTGTAATGCAGTAAAGCTGTCAGTGGTGTCACGTTAAAAAACCCTCTATTGCTTTCTCTTTATTCTCCAGCTCTTTTTCTTCTTTCTGAACCAGATTTCACCTGCCAGAGTGAGCGAGGAACATTGATGTAGATACACCTAAAGGATACGCTGCGCTTCTCACGTCTATCTGCACTGCCATGCTGCTCACATTTATTAATAATCAAGTGCTTATGGGTGGAGTAGGGGTTTTAAAGCTTTCCAGAGACTTTTTCATGTCATTTGAGTTAAACCGCAAGCAAACTCTAATTTCATTGGCTCAGATCCATCTTCATTTCATACAGTGTGGCTAATTTACCAAATTCCGCACTGAATTGTTGGATTCCCTCAGTGTCGTTGAAATAGAGTTGTTAAATACATAGTTTCGCCGCTACAAATACAACCGTGTGCTGATATGGATATAATTTATTTTCCATTGTCTCTAATAATAGCTGTGAATAAGTTACACTCTATTAGCATACAAACAACAGCGCTCTGTACTTCATCCAGAGCTGTTAGCTGGACCGCTAGCGAGGACGTCTTAACGTGTAAGTGGCGAAATCCGAAGTGGCTTGATGATTGTTTAGAGGACCACTGTAAAAGACATAAAACAAGGAGCAAAACAACTCAACTAAAAGCTGGTGATAATGACTGGACGCCCGTGTAAATATTTACTCATCCTGCAGCCAGCAGACTTGGCGTCACAGAGTGCGGTTTCTCTGCTCACATTTGAAAGCTGATTAAGTAGTTAACTCAATCAAAACAGGGTCTATGGCTGCGACTCAAAGAGTAGCTTCCTCATTGATAACGACAGGTCTGTAATCCCTCATTCAACCATGCCAGAGTCTCAATGTGGACTTTACGTAATTTTAAAAGCCTTTTAATGGGCTTCATCTGGACACTGACTCGTGTTTACAGTGGCACCAACAACTGAAATGAATGAAAGTATGAATGTTATCGCATTAGATAACAAATTATTAAACCTGTAGACATGTAAAGAAAACCTGCTTTAACTTTTTAAAATATGTATTTATTTATTTACTTACTTATTCATTCAATGACCTCACATTACTTGTGGACATGTAGATAGATAGACACAGCGGGTAAAATAAGTATTGAACACGTCACCATTTTTCTCAGTAAATATATTTCTAAAGGTGCTGTTGACATGAAATTTTCACCAGATGTTGGTAACAACCCAAGTAATCCATACATACAAAGAAAACAAAACAAATAAGTTCAGTAATTAAGTTATGTGTAATAAAATGGAATGGCACAGGGAAAAAGTATTGAAAACATGAAGAAATGTAGGTGCAAAAAGGCTTGGAAAGCCAAGACCCCAGCTGAAATCTATCAGTAATTAGAAAGCAATCCTGCCACTAATCAGTG
>NW_015505781.1:369031-422021 GCF_001515645.1 Sinocyclocheilus grahami | reverse complement strand
AAATGAAGTTGCAAAAAGGATTGGAAAACAAGAACACCAGCAAAAATCTATCATGAATTAGAAAGCAATCCTGCCACTAATCAGTGGAAATTAATATTAGCTGGTTCAGTCCCAACACCTACAGTACCAGGATGATGAAGATGAAACGAGTGTTCATTTCAGCAAGACAATGATCCCAAGCACAGCCAAGGAAGCTCTCAGTTGGTTTCAGAAAAAGAAAATAAAGCTGCTAGAATGGCCCAGCCAATCACCTGACTTGAATTCAATAGAAAATAAGAACTAAAGATCAGAGTTCATAGAAGAGGCCCCCAGAACTTTCGAGATTTGAAGACTGTTTGTGTGGAAGAATGGGCCAAAATCACACCTGAGCAATGCATGCAACTAGTTTCTCCAGACAGGAGGCGTCTTGAAGCTGTCATTACTAACAAAGGCTTTTGTACAAGGTATTAAATAAATTTCAGTAGTTCAATACTTTTTCTCTGTGTCATTCCATTTTATGACACATAATTTAATTTCTGAAATTATGTGTTTTGTTTATTTGTATGTATGGATTACTTGGGTTATTACCGACATCTGGTGAAAATTTCATGTCAACAGCACCTTTTGAAATATTATTACTGAGAAAACTGGTTTGTTGGTTACGTGTTCAATACTTATTTTACCCGCTGTAGATAGATAGATAGATAGATAGATAGATTGGTTTAATTGTCTATATTTAAGTATTAAATATTTAATACTTAAATAGTATTTAAGTACAAATAACATGTTTTTATTAAATAAAATATCTATCTATCTATCAATTTTTTTTTTAATCTAAAGGATATAAAGATATCCATTCATTTTATGTGTGACTTAAGCATTCAAATATTTTTTTTTGGTGGTACTATACAGTATATGGGATGATTTGAGGCACCAGGTATCCTTCCCCCACCCGTAAGTACTCAGGCAACCTGATTCATCCTCAGCACAGCCTCTCACTCTCCCTTCACCCTGTACACCCTGGCCACCCCACCTCCCCCATCTCTCTCATTCCATCATCCCCTCCTTCACATGTACACATGCTCACACTCATCAGCTTTCAGATTACCACAGATGGGCACAATCCAATTTACACCAGTAAAGCCGAACTACAGCAGACAAGCTGTGGTTGATCAGCAGCCAGAGGCGCTTTAGACATAAAAACGGTCCCGTCGCCACCACACAAGCACTCATATACAATTTATGGCTGAATATGTCTGTTCTTGATGCACAAGTGTGACTGACCCCTGCTGAAATCAAGGGAACAAAGACTATGTGTGCATTTGAGATCAAATATATGTGTGTGAGAGGTTTTTAGTGTTTAGTATGTGAAATTATGCCAGAGAGAGAGAAAGAGTAAGGCGGAGAGGGACTACTAACAGGCTTTCTCTGCCTTGATAAGCCAATTCACTAATCCATAGCCAAAGCATATGGGGAGGGTGAGAACGAGAGAGAGAGACGAGGGCCAGAAAGATCCCTCCCCCCAAAGTGAACCACAGGAAAGACTTGGCTTAGTCTGACAGACAGAAGAAAGCCTGGAAGAGGGGTCACCACCAAAGGGCTGAAGGGTCACAGAGGGATGCTACAGGACAGAGAGGTAAAGATAAGACAAGTTAACCCACAACCTTTCTCATTTGATATATTGGGCTCAAAGCAAGAGTACAAAGAGCAAATCCAAGAGAAAACCTAAGGAGAATGAGAGAGATGTGAGCAGGTATCTCTTGAGGAAAAGGAGGAGAAGCTGCCGTCCATCTGTTAACCATGCCTCTCTGCCTCTGCCACAGATCACAAGGGTGGTGGGGGAACGAGGAGAAATCGTGGGGGAAAAGGAGAGAGAGATGGGGGCGCCGACACTGGGATGTAATGAGGTGCTGTGTGTTTTTCTCTCTCTCTTTCGTTCTGTCTCTCTCTGCCTTTAAGAAATGGAACTATGAGGGCAATGAGTATGTTCATAAACAGGCACGATTCTGGGTTGGCTCGGTCCCTAGTGTTCCATCGGAAAAGAAAAAAAATATTTCGCAAGCGCACGATTGTATTGTCAAAGTCCTAATAAAGTGAATATGACTTCTCTGTGCTCAGCGATATAATTTTGTTAGAGGAAAAAAAGAAACAAAGCAATTTTTTATTTCTCTAAGGGAACTCGTGTTGAGAATGAAAAATGATTAAGATGCAAATACCATGAATTATATTTGTAAAAAAGTACAGAGACTATATCTGATAATGAAACACTTGTTTTGATGAGATACACAACTCTGGCAGGTTTCACTTTTATTGAGATCTGGCACAATCTGTGTGGAACACTGCAGCGGTGCTTGACTCCCACCACATTAAAGTCATCTGTACGTTATTATTACAATCAGACAGGAGCTGATCTTTTGAGAAATTGACCTCAGCACAATGTTGCCACCCTTCGTAAACTCTCTGGCTTACACTTTCCCTCTTTTCTTTTCTTCGCAGCACATCTGCAAGACATTTGGTACTAGCGTGTGTTTGAAAAAAGGGCAGTATCCTCTATCCTCGTGGGGAAATGTGGTTGCGAAGATTTGAAATAACATATTACGGGGCAGAAAGTAAACCTTTTAGGAGGTGCATTATACATTAAATAAACCCTCACTCTCTTAAAATAAACTCCCATTTCCTTGAAGAGGCCAAAAAACAATTTTTAATATGTCTTCCGAACAATTCCAATACAAAGGCACGCTTCTGAGCCTTGAGACTTTTTTCCACGTCTTAATCCTAAAAATGTTCCATGTAGTAATCCTTAAAACTAAATAAATACTGTTATTTACACTCAAGGTTTTTTTTCCTTTAACACATATATTCATGGAGGTGTGGCTGTTTGGTTTGTGCTTGACGAGGGGCAGGGAGCCCATAGCGAGAGAGTTAACGGCCTATTGTCTGTATAAAGTCATTATGGGGAGTGCTTCTTAAGTGTGGCAGCGTCTGCCTGAGGGACAGAGCTGACGAGTGCCCATAAATCTCGGTTGTGGAAAAGACACAGGATGGGTGACCTGATCCTGAGATCCGGTCAGTGTGGGAGAGACCCTGGAAATGCAGATCATAATGAGTGCCTGTAAAAATGGCATACAGAATGCATTTTTACTTTGCATGTGGATTTAAAAATTTGAATAAATGGTACAGACTTTTCTGAGCAACGACTGCCCGCTAACCTATGCAAATGTAAGATTTGATGCATTATAACTAAATACATCTATTTTTTGCAAGTTTTTAAGAAAAAAATGTGAGAATTTTCTTTCCGTGATAAAAATCATTTTTTCGTGACAAAAAGAAAACATTTAAAAGGATTGTTAAACTGTATGATAATTATTTTTTAGTAAATATAAAAACACAAATTAAAAAGTTATTCTTCTGTGCACCAATAGGAAACAAAATCTTATGTTGAAACTTCATATGATGCAAATCATTTGGCATATTGCTTAACCAGTTTACAATTGGTCCTAATATTTGGAAGTTTAGTGCAGAAAAGCAATTACTCAACATATTTCATTTGAATTATCTCTAATTTCCACTTACTGTATTTTGAATGCAGTCAAAACACATTAAAAGCTACAGACACACAGTCTCATTACAGTAAGACAGCATCAGTGTCTATCTGGGTTCCTCCATGGTCATCTATACCTCCTAGACCCCCCCACTGTATGACTGGATAGAGACAGGAAACATACACCCACACACACAGAATGGTGGAAGGATATGACATCAGCAGCCACAGACAATCAAAGGTGTAAAGGTGCTTCCTTTCCTAAACTGTTCCAGTGTACACAAAATGGGAACCAAAACTCCTGCGCTTCCTTCTCCAGGCCAGAAAAGAAGAAAAAATAAGAGAAGAACAGAGAGAAAAAGAGTTGAGTGCTTGAGCCACAGCTGACTGCAAACAAACGGCCTTGGCTGATGCAAGCCCTGACAAAAAGGTCTTGCGGTTTTTACTTTTTAAGCACTGAAGGCCACAACTTTAATGACAAGGCTTTACCAACATACCAAATCACGGCATCCACACCATTATTAGATTTCATCACACAAAACAACCTCATTCTGGGATAGTAAAACTGATTTCACAGCCCATCTTATTTTCATTTGTTTCTTCATAAACTCATTTCAATCCAGAGGGAAAAAGGGCACAGATGAAGAGAGACATTTTTTAAAATGTGAGGTTTTATTACCAAAAGTGTAAAATTATAGATGAACCGCTGTTCTGTTTTTGCAGTGATTAGTGAATAACTATTTTCAGGTGCTTTGCTAGATTAGGGCATTGGGTGGAGGGATTTATTTATGTGATTTCAGGACTCTGCTGAAATACCTTCCCTCTGTCTCTACAGGAATCAACAGCTAATTACTTAAATAGTTCTACAAGTACCTTAAAATAACACGCCTGCCCCTCTGACTTCCCAAAGTTCACCTCTCTTTGTCAAAACAACTAAGAATCTTGGCACAGAATCATGTACGACTAAAATACGACATGCTCTTGTCAGGTATATGTGAGTTTACATTGCAAGCAGCACTATTTGGTTTGAATCCAGTTTCAAATCACCATAACAATTTTAACTTTAAAATCATTTGTTGAACTCTCTATTGTTTTCAATTGTTATCATACAGTTATCAATTTCAATTTAATACAAGAATCTCTTCAATCCCAAAGACAAAGACTTTGGCTACATCTAAACTCATATATGGATATTTAATATAATAGTAATTATTGAATTTAATGAAGCATTTTTAACCACTGAAATACATTCTGTATGCATGACACCATGTTACTACAGCCAACTACAGCTACAGCTAACATACTACAGCCAAACGGCTCACAGTATTTTATATATTTAAAAAAAAATGTAAATTATATATAATTAAAACAATTATAATTAAAACAATTTTCGTTGGTAGTGTCTACTTGTTGCACACTTCAGAATCTCAGTTGATATAGTATGTCACCTGCATATTATTTTCCTTTTGTGTCATGAATAGTATGTATTTGTCTCCAACTAATTCGATGAATTGCTTTCTGAATACTTTGTAACAGGAAAGTATGGATATTTGGTGCGAGGTCTGATGAAAAAGCGCTGTAGTGTTGGTCTTTCATATGGTGGCACCTGACCTAGCACAACAGTGGAAAATAGAATGAAAGGGTGTGAACAGCAGTTGCATCCTTCATGAAGTCAGTAAACAGTGAAGTGTGGCCTGCTAAAGCCAGAACTGGGGAAGGTGAGAGCTATCTTTCAATTAGCGATTGGTTACTGGCCCAAGGAAAGCATTGCACAACATACTGTGTCAACTGTAACTGAAAGAGGCGCGCTGAAGCCAGCTGCTCAGCTGACAGACACATACTGAGTGAATGGTGTAATGACTGATCACTGTCCTGTTCTGGCCGGCCAGCTGTTAGTAAAGAAATAAGGCAAAAATTACAGCTCTAACGGCGGCTTTGTCTTGGTCAACAGGGCGATGGCCATGTGGTGGACATGAAATGGTGATTGCGTGAGTTGCTTTGGTTGGTTTCATCGGTCATTATGCTGAAGACATCACCTCAAAGAATCTCTCAGACTTCTGGGTGAGTTCTTAGTATTAGTGGAACAGAGTTAAAGACAGAAAGGAGAACTGAAATAACGTCCAACTACGTTAACATGTCAAAAAAAAAAAACAGAAAGAGAAACAGACTCGTTTGCATGATAGGCATTTAATTTAATTAACTATGACTACGTTCACACCTTCAGTGTTCGAAATAAACAAACAACCATATTTACTAACAGGTTTAATTTTGTTCTGTTCATACATCATCTTTCAGAAGTGTATTGAATAATGTAGGAATTAATAACTGTGGTCGAACCCCTTTTAATTGTCAATACATCTGTAACTATAATGATAGTGACTAAAGTAGATGCCAATTATTGCGCCTTACACAGCATAAAGTTACGATTGATATGACATTATTTAAAAACACAAACTTGCAGTGGCTCTCACATTGTACTGCATGACAGGCAACTAGTTGGATAGCGATATGGCCCAAAAAACTATCACGATAATTTTTTTCATATCAGTCTATATCGATAATTATCACGATAAATGTCAAATCTTTATTTCTTTCAAGTTTAAAGCCAGATTTTTGCTCCAAAGTGAAAGTTGTAGAAACCAGACCATTAATTTTCCTTAACAAAATAAATATCTAAATAGAAAAATTTATTTCTTAGTGTCTGCATGTTCTAAGGAGTGATATTGTTTCAAATCAAGAAACAGATTTGGGTTGCCTGATAATATTAATAATAATATCACTTTTTTGTCTCTTAGAAATGCACATTTGATAGTAGCTTGAGTTAGGATGCAGAGGTAATTATTTGTTGTTTATCAAAATCAGTAACATCTGTAAAAATTGTAGCAACCTCAGTTTTACATGGTTAAATTTATTTAATTAAATTTTTTTTATTAAGCATTGGTCTCCCATAGTAGCATACATTTAAATCATGATAAACACAGTTAAAACCACACATATAGCACTGCAATACAATGGTCAAAATATAACTATATGTTTTTTAGGTAGCCTATTTGTATGAAAAACAGTTGTTTAAAAACATTCAGTACAAATGCACACATGCTATAGCTTAATCACAAATACGTACTATAATTACCATTACTCTGTATTAAAATTCAGTGTGAATATCCCAAGTTTCTGCCACAATACCTTGGTGCAGTGAGTGTTACTACAGTAAATCCATGGTAAATGATGGCGATGTGTAGATTGAAAAGCCTTCTGACTGTCTCGTTGCACACTGTGTTTCTCCTGTTTGGCTTTAAACTAGTTTAAATCACTAAGTCATTTGTGTTCATCGCTGAATTCAAGCAGTGGCTCTCACAGCGCTGTTTAGTGCTCGCGTGACCGAGTAAACACATCTGCTCTAGTGAGCTTGCGCCGCGCGGCAGTTTGAACTTTGATCCGAGCGGATAAACGGTCTGTGTGGCGCGCTTTAAATGAGTTGCGCGTTTTCATTCTGCTTTTGGCGCATAAACATTATATCGAACATTTATCGAACTCTTCATATCGTTTTATCGAGGAAAATTATATCGCGATAATTATTGTTATCGAATTATCGCCCAGCCCTAACTCAAGTTTAACTGAAATCACTTTTAAAATTCTGAAAATGTAAAAGAGTCACATAATTTATTGAAAGCAGCGTCACTCTCGTTCAAAGCTGAATTGTGTATGAACAGGCATGTTTATGCTAAAACCAGAATGACAAAAGCATTTGCTGTGAAGCGTTGCATAGTTTATTTGGAAAACTAGCGCAGACACAGCAACCACTAATCAGCTGTACACTTCTGGAGTCAAATCTAGAAACAGAATTAGGTGTTTATTAATACTTAACTAAATAAAAGGAAAAGAAAAGAAAAAAAAAAAAACTAAACTTGTCACTGTCAACAGACAAGGCCTGATATCTTCACCCAAAAAGATTGCTGACAGAGAATGACAATGCCAATGTCTTGTGATGTCAGCCATGTTTTTGAGGGTGATAGTTAGGTGAGAAGACAAAGTCATGTGACCTCCCCACAACACAAGACAGCATGCTCGGATGAGCCTCTGATTATTTCATTGTACATTTTTCTATCCCCTCTTCTCCCTCTATACCATGGCATTCTAATCAGACTAATTAAAAGCTTTGTTCATTTGGAAATCTCCGATGACAATTTGTTTCACTCTACCCTACAGCGGTCCTGTGAAAAGAGAATTAAATTTGATCTTCTGACAGCAATTATTAAACGCTCCCTCCTGGCTTCAATTAAGCCCAGAGGCTAACGTGGCTCACCAGGCAAGAGCGAGGGCCAAGATACTTCCTTTGCCACTTTGTCATTGCGCCCTCTCTTTCTTTTCTTTGGATTTTTTTTTTAAATTCATGTACAGAATCTCACTGCAATGATTTAAAGATTGTTTATGGGAAATTTGTATGGTTCCTTCTTGCAGTGGCTTTACAAGATGCTGGTTGAAGGGGCAGAAAAGGGAAGTTGAGCAACCTCTCCGATCAATCGGCAGTGATTGCATGAAAGTTCTTTTTATGATGTTTCGGTAATGATGGTGTAAGAGTCGGCGAGCAGATGTTTGTTTCATATTCACTGTACTCAAAAGCAAGCAAAAAAGGTTAAAGGTCAGAATGAGATTGCTATATCATCAAATGTGTCACCTCAAGTGTAATTTTCTTGTGTATTTATGTTAAACAATGTGTTTTTTAGGACTCTGATGCAATACCTTTCTTCTATCTCGTCAAGAATCAACAGCTAATTACTTCATTGGTTCTACATATACATTAATATAACATGCCTGCCTCTATGACTTCCCCAAAGTCCAGCATTATTTGGTTTGAATCTAGTTTCAAATCACCGTCATCATTTTCTATACTTTAAGTTATCTGTTGATCTTTCTATAGATTGAGCTCCCTCTATATAACTCTAACTTCCAGTAATATAAGAATCAATTCAATCTTAAAGACTGTAGCTACATCAAAATGAATATTTTACTGAATATTTAATATAATAGTACGTACTGAATTTAATGAAGCATTTTAATAATAGTAGTACATACCAAAATACTTTCTGTACAGATGTACAGAAATTGTGAAAATAATTCACTCAGTATTGTTTAAACAAGTACAAGTGGAAGAACTTTCTTAGTACATAAAATACTTACACTCAACAGCCTCTCTCTCTCTCTCTATATATATAGATAGATAGATAGATAGATAGATAGATAGATAGATAGATAGATAGATAGATAGATAGATAGATAGATAGATAGATAGATAGATAGATAGATAGATATAGACATAGATATAGATATTAATAAATTAAATAAAACTATACTAAATCATTTAAATGTAAACAATTTGAATTTGGTTGCTCTCCAGCTCTAATCAGGTTAAATTTAGTATTTTGCAATATGTAGGAATCTCTGTGTTTCCATTATGTTTGGAAACTCAGCAATGCAAATACGCTCTTCTGACTGATCTGTGACCTGCTCTGTAAGCAAATTACATGACTCTGTCATTTTGAAACCTTGCCCCTGCGGTTCTCAAAGCAATATGTTCAAATGACTGTTCCCTCTGCCTACACTGACCAGAGAAATGAATTGATAGCTACCCTAACATCACACATGCCATTTCTGACCTTGAGGTGACCTGAAGACATCTAAACTGATCACAAAACACATATAGATCTGTCAGGGAGAACATAATTTGAAGTTGAAACCCATTCAGCAAGGATGTCCTTCAAAACGTTGACCTGACTCTTTTTTCCCCTCCACATTTCTCTCTCTCATCGGTCCCAAAGCTCTGCGAGGAAACCAAGTAACCTAGATTGGGAGGAAGAGAGCGCGGAAGAGGAGATGAGGATTACGTGAGCCCAGACACTATCTCAAATCTCCTGCTGCGAAATGTTATGCCATTATTCTGCACTCCCCCACCTTGATTTTCAAGCGATGTCACAGTTCAGTTTAAGCGTAAGTCAATCCGCTTGATTGTTCGAAGCATTTTTGCGCTGTTGACATTGCGGATCATTAAACTGTGATTGTTGCAGTTAGCGTTTGTCTAAACATGAGTGGCAAAATGACTGGGTGACGCCTATCTCTCTTTCCTCCTCTCTAATGGTTCTTTCTTGAACCACTGCTTCCATTTCTTGGACTTACTTACTTTTATGCAGGACTAGGGATGTCTAGTAAGTCGACTAGTTGGAGAGTTACATGAACGACTAGTCGACTTAAGGAAGCTTGTATAATTAGGCTAGTTTCGGGTGCACCGAACCTCCATTTGACAAATTTCTTAGGGGGCCTTTACATAAGATGTGTTCAAAAACAGCTTGATGCACACTGGGGTTTTGAGACACGTTTTTAAAAGCTGAGCTATTTTTAACTTGACATGTCATATAAAAAAATGCAACACTTAAAAACAGCTCTAGACGCGACTCAACGTCATAGGACGCCCATCTGAATGTGAATGACTGAAGCAACGGTGCTCTAAAGAAAGTTAATTTTATATAATTTTTAGAGGTTTTACACTTACAAATAAATTTGCTTAAAACGTTCTTCGCAGTGATGCCATAGAAGAACCATTTTTGGCTGCACAAAGTACCATTCAGTCAAAGGTTCTTTAAAGAACCATCTATTTCTTACCTTTTTATAAATAAGATGTGTTCAAAAACAGCTTGATGCACACTGGGGTTTTGAGACACGTTTTTAAAAGCTGAGCTATTTTTAACTTGACATGTCATATAAAAAAATGCAACACTTAAAAACAGCTCTAGACGCGACTCAACGTCATAGGACGCCCATCTGAATGTGAATGACTGAAGCAACGGTGCTCTAAAGAAAGTTAATTTTATATAATTTTTAGAGGTTTTACACTTACAAATAAATTTGCTTAAAACGTTCTTCGCAGTGATGCCATAGATTCTTCCATAGGTTCTTCTATGGCATCGTGAAGCACCTTTATTTTTAAGAGTGTACTGTGCAAATTGTGTAACTGTGAAATATAGTGCACTCTCAGCATGCTAATAAAAGCATCATATATATATATATATATATACACAATAAAATATATATTTAAAGATATATATAAATATATATCTAACCCCCCTTTGATGTCCTCACAGCTTGGACCTTGGGGAAAAGATAGCCCCAGGCCTAGTTTTGCATTACAAAATATTACGAATAAATATTTACAAAATATGTATATGAAAATAATATATTTAAAAGAAATACATATAAAAATATACACACAATATATAAATATAATTAAATATATCATAATTTAAAAAAACCTGATCTCTTCTGGTAAGATACCTGCAACCCCCCTTTCATGTCCTCTCATCTTGGAGCAGGGGGACCAGGCAGCCCCGGGCCCAGTCTCTCATTACTGTTTCAGCATGCCAATGCACACCCCCCACCCCCCGTTTGTAGTGGTAAGAGGAACCACCAGGGGCTGGCACAAGTTACTCTAGTACCGGCTTGCCCCGACCTCATCAAAGCATGCGCTCGTAATTTGTCACAGAAAGCAACCAATTAAGATGCGTTAAGGGACGAGGGAGGGGAGGGAGAGAGAGAGAGAAGGGTAGACGGGGCAAAGCAGTGAAAAGATAGCATTTGATTAAAGAGTCAGCGCAGCTGTGGTGAATCAAAACGGTCCAGACTTTCAAAGAAAACCTCAAAAATGGACGGGAGGTTTAGAGTGCGGAGCTAGTGTGATCAGATAAAGCGCTGCTGGTTAACCCTTGAGGAGGAAGAAAGAACGGAAAGAAAAGTGATCGTAAATATTAGATTTTCTTGAGTTTTACTGGTAGTAGGCACACACATGCTGACTTGACTGACTTTGTAACTAGCCTCTAGATTATGCAGTACCAAACTCCTCCCACTTTGTTCTGTCAGCTATTTATAGCTAAGATATTTATTTTAGTCTTAATATATATGCTAAGTTTCCTTTTTTCCGTCTTATATAAATATATATGCTAAGTTTCCTTTTAAGGGTAATTATTTCCTTTTTCTCATGTTTCAGCTTCATAGTGACATTCAAGATGTCCTGCCATGCATCACTGCAATTAATCTCAGTCTCTCCCCTGTGTGCAAAAAAATGTTCCACAACTTGTACCTTTTTTTTTTCCATTCTTCTTTCAAATCCTCCATACAGGAGTATCCATGTTTAGCGTGTGATGTGTGCGCGTGTATTTCACTATTTATTTATTTATTTTCTCAGGCTTTACCTTGTTGTTCAGTAGCGTGTCAGGGTTGCACGCATTTGCATAGCTTCCTTTACCGCGTGTTTCTTGTGTCTTGCAGCTGTGACGGGCTTGTTTTTTTATATGTGATCAGAAAACAGTGACAGCGAAAGTTTTCCGATGCCGCATGCCGGATTAAACGGCTTCACTTTTCTGCTTCACACTTTTCAGTCATCTCGATGAAGGAGAAAAAATATGCTAGTCAAATAAATAAAAAAAAGAGGAAAAATCTCTGCTCAGAGGAAGAATAAAAAATTTGCGAGATACATATCATGTTGTTTTTTCAGGCATTTATATAAAAAATAATCACCCTTCTAATTGCTGTTATTCTGATGGTAATCACTCACTCTAGCTAAATAATGACCGCTTCTCGATTCGACTCGATAAGAGCGGAAAAGAAAACAAGGGAAAGCAAGTGCTTACAGCCGGTGTTGTGTAAATCAGGTCTGTGTGTGTGTATTTCCAGAGGCTTATCTACACCATCTCGTTTTTAGAAGGGGGGTTTGGGAAAGTGCAGCCTGCAGAAGGTTGCGAAGGGAGGGAAGCTTTTTCTCAAGGCTCCAGCCACTCGGAAGCACAGGGATCGGCCCGACGATCTCCCTCGGCTCCCGATCCAGCTGCAGTGTTCACATAACCCCAGCTGTCCCCTTCGGCTTATGATAGCACAACTCGTCTCTCCCTCCCTTCTTTGCATTTGCACCCATGGACTTTTCCACTCCCTTCTGCACTGCTGGGCACACATCGGCCCTTTTCCTCCCTTGTACGTTGTTTTTCTTTTTCTGCGTTGTATGTTATTTTGCAGATTTCTATTCCCCCCAACCCTGAGAAAAGTCTTATGGCTGTTTGACCCTGAGACGGGATGAGAATGCCCACCCCCTCCTTTGCCGAGCCTCCCTTTCCTCGTTCTGGCGCAGATGGTGGGGACTTTCTCCTGTCTCCACTTTCCTCCATCCTCCTATTCTATACTTGAGTCTCCCTGGGTCTGCTCCCAGCTCTGGCGTTAGGCAGACGTTCCTGCTGCGCATTATCCCAAATAAACAACTCATTACACATGTAATTAACCGAGGGGGCTAGCCAAGCATCGGAAGCTAATCCACACCAGCATTCCCAGTGCCTCTCTTTTCCGATTCCGCTGGAGGGGAGCTTGGAGAAGAAAAAAAGTCGGCTGTGTTTAGGATAAGTAAGAGAGCGAGGGAAAGCGAAAAAAAATTTCTTAAAAAATTACCCTTTTTTTGCCCTCTCTCTGTCATTCTTCACGAATCGTGCTTGGCTCTTCCTTGTTTTCTCGACCGTTTCAGAAGTGGGTCATCGACGGGCTGCCTAGCAGCATTTTGAAGAACGTGGAAAAAAAGGTCTGTGCCTTGCCTTGGTGAAAACAGTTGTAGACTTTTTACGAGCGGCCTGCTTATCCAATTAAACTGTCATAAACACATTAATATAACGGCACATGCCCGTTCGGGGAGAGAGAGAAAGAGGCTAACTGCCTCTTTATTAACATGAGGTTTCTTCACCTGATCGCTGAAGCTTGAGCAGTTCCTCTTTCTTGCGAAAGATTATGATGAATATAATAAGATTACACCTCCTACGTTACCAGGTCTACACAGCGCTTTTAATCTGACCTGGGAAAATAATAACTTGAGGATAAAAGCAACCATGTCAATATAATGAAATTATGTTCATTGTGTGTCCTCTACTCTAGTGGGAACAATCCAGTGTTGTTGAAAGAGACAACAGCAGTAAATGGTTAAGCATATATTTGAGAGATTATGACAGTTTCTGTCATTTACAATGCATACACAAGTAATACACCACTTTGAAAACCCCCCTGTCAAACTCTTTCCCTCAACAGCACTGTAACTTCAGACGCTACGGTTAAAGTTGTAATCTAACCAAGGTGTCAGGCCCATGTTCAAGCCTCTCTGCGGTCTACAGGTGCTAACGTAGAGACCAGAGGTCCAATACACAACCCCTCTAGAGAGACACCAGCGGGAAACTAGGGCGAGCTAGCAGGAATGTTTGCCGAGTCAAATTCAAGCATGCCACATCATTAATTCACAATCTTAACAGTTAGCAACAGGGCTGGGGACGTCGTAATGTGCTAAGTGCATAGCTCTTTACACTGAGGTTTGTTTTAATCAAACATACAGTGGTTTTTGAAGGATTCTCTTACACTCAGGAGTGCTGCTTTAATTTGATTGTAATACAGTAAAAACAGTAAAATTGTGAAATAGTTTTGCTATTTTAAATAACTGTTTTCTATTCAAATATGTTTTATAATGTAATTTATTCCTGTGATGGCAAAGCTGAATTTTCAGCAGAAATATTTTGTAATATTATAAATGTCTTTACTGGCATGCACTTTCTATCACTTTCTACTATCAATTTAATGCATCATTGCTGAATAAAAGTAATTAATATAAATCGTACTGCCTTTGAATGGTACTGTACACATTTTAAAACAAAGTAAATAAACTGAACTATTTGCTTAGCAAAGTACCTCGAAATTTTAATTCACTGAATTTAACACACACTAAAAGTAAGACGGTAAAGAGGTAATATGCAATTTAACCTCAGGTTAATTTACCTTAATGTATGTTATCTTAAGTATCAGTTTAACGCTCAAAACTGACTTGGTGCAATCTGGTGTAGTTAGGCTGATTGAGTTTTATTAATATTTTTTAAAATATTTGTTTACATTCACATAAAATACTTTTTTAGGTTCCTGAAAAATCCTTTTTTTTATTACATTACATTGTATTCTACTGGAAGTGGGAAAATACTTTAATGTTCATAAACAGCTCATGTTTGTAATGAAGAAATAAAATTAGCACTTCACTTCTAAAAATATTCCATGATGTGGACATCGCCCTATTAGATTACACTCCATGCCTACGCACTATATTCTCTCTCTTCACTTCGCACACTACCTTCTCTTTGCCAACCGAGAAGACCATAAACCAAGCTCTGTCGCAAGCCTAACATATAGTCATATGACTATTTTCCATTTAATAAGTTCCTGTTAAAACCACACATATCAAATTCTGTATAGGGAGAGCATGATATTAACAGAATACAACATGAATATTGGGCGGTGGGGGGACAGCAGAGCTCACCAGAGTCTCGGCAGGTATCTCCCTTGCTTTCCTCATCTATTTATAAACCATGAGCCAAATCAAGAGATGATAATTAGAGAAACCTTGGTTGCTATCACCAAACCTCTCCATGCCAAAGACCTCCCTGTGAATGTTTAGAAATAATGATTGAATTCACATTTAAAGGTTGATAAAGGAATAGAAACTATCATATTGCTGTTTTTTCAGTTCCCCATCTTAAAGTGGTCATCTGAATTTCGTCATGCAGATATTTCATTGCTCCATGAAGCTATTGCCTTAGATTTAACCTTAAGCACCACTGGAGCCACTGACGAGAAACCTTGGTTGCTATCACCAAACCTCTCCATGCCAAAGACCTCCCTATGAATGTTTAGAAATAATGATTGAATTCACATTTAAAGGTCGATAAAGGAATAGAAACTATCATATTGCTGTTTTTTCAGTTCCCCATCTTAAAGTGGTCATCTGAATTTCGTCATGCAGATATTTCATTGCTCCATGAAGCTATTGCCTTAGATTTAACCTTAAGCACCACTGGAGCCACTGATAAACAAACCAGAGGTAGAGGTAAAACATGAAATCAGTTAATGAATTAATAAAACCTGCTAATCTGCCTGACAGACTGTAACTGGACACAGCAGTATCAGCTTCCGTGGGAACCCACTTCTGGGTCACAAGACACTGTAATCTTGAATTGCATTTTTATTGGTAATTTCAATATCTTGATCAATACAGCTTCGGTCCCACCAGCTATATGATAGCACATGCTAAGTTTCATCAGATTCTCTGATTCACCATACATTTACATGGACATTTCCTCACATTTGGCAAGTCAGCTATATGAGTCAATGAAAATGTCTTTAGCCTCAGGATCAGTAGGCCACAGTATCATTTTTATTAACTGTTACGTCTATTTGAATAGCATGTATATTACGTTATACCCACTGTGTTCACAATTTCTTCAGTTCTTCCAGCTCCAGCACACAGTTTTACCAGGAAGACCCTTTTAGGTTTCAGAGTGTGGTTTTGTTTGTTTAGTTGGCACCTGGTGAAGAGACACAAAGAGAGAGAGAAATTCTTTCTGTGTGAATAGCTATATCTAGGCACAGTGTTCAAGATACACTGCATGGCTGGGGGAACTACAAAAGGAATAAATAAATATATTAACAATGTTACTGAACTTTCTCTTGCATATTCATGTCTTAGGTAAACTAGATAAAGAACAGGAAAACAGAAACAACAGTAACTACAGCAACTATATCGTATATCATTGATGGTGACCTGGCTGACTTAGATCTGCATAAGCATTTGCAGTTTTAACCACAAATAATCCATTACTGTTATTCTTTTTCTGGCATGCAGGAAATAACCTTTATTGCAACATTTGCAGGTAAATATTTACAATTTGTTTCCAGCCATTTTCTGCCATTTTCTTTATATGGATAGATATACACACACATTTTAAGATATAAAATAAATATATAAGAGCATTTAATATATTTAAAAATATTTTATATGTTTATTATTTATTTTACACATTTTAAATATACTTGATTTGATTTCGGATTGGTAAATTTAACTACATTAGTTCAGTCTACTAAACATTGTGCAGTAGAGCTGACTAATGAGTTTGTTAAAATGTTAAAATTTGCCTGTTAGAATTTCCCCAAAGGCACTTTACTCTAATATCTCAAAAGGGGGTTTCTGTCAATGGAATCATAAAACTGTAAAGATTAGTTTGTTTTCCTGACCTAATTTACAAACAGAAAGACACATTCTGTATACATTATTCTCCCTTTTGTTTTCTTTGGCTGTCGATCCCTACCAGACTGTCGGACCTGCTTGCCATCACTCAGGAACAACAATCCGATTTCCAGTAAGTTAAAAGCCACAAGGAAAGTGCCCAGTAGCAGTTATGTCATTTCGTATACACATACAAGAGGCTTTTCAGAGAAAGGTAATTTTGAGGTTTCGGCCTCATCTGTTCATGTTTGTAACGAGCAGATGTAAGGAGATGGAAGATAAATACACAATGTTAGCGGCTGACAACAATTCCGCCTACGTTGTTTTCTTTTCGGGAGCCCGGTAGTTACCCACGTGTGTCTTATTATCTTCAGTCAGACATAAGTAGCGTTCGGGAGGATAGAAGGACAAGGCCTCTATTTCATTTTATTTTAAGAGCACGATAAACATCAACACATTTTCTTTGGCAAACAGGAACAAGCAAGGCTGTGAGTGTTTGAGTGTGTGCGTGAGTATCCGTGTGTAATCTGTTGCTGATCACACTCATGTGAAAACACAATCTGGCTGTCAGAGCTGATAACATTGTCAAGTGCTCAAACACCAGCGCTGAGCTTTCACAGTGCATGAGAGCACCGGGATGAGCCTGTCTCCCAAGTCTGGCCAGATCATAGATTCTTCTTTTCCCCTCCTCATTTTCTCAGTTTATTTTACTCCTCCCCTCTGCTTCTCTCTCTCTCTCTCTCTCTCTGCCACCTTCAATTTCAGCCGTTTCCTCTCTTTCCCTCTTTCCTCTCCTAAACTTTTAAGTTTTAGATAGGCAGACAGATAAACACACCGACAGGCAGTGAGAGGAAAACACACTTACTAGCTGGTATTTTTCTCCTCCCCTCTGCTTCTCTCTCTCTCTCTCTCTCTCTCTCTCTGCCACCTTCAATTTCAGCCGTTTCCTCTCTTTCCCTCTTTCCTCTCCTAAACTTTTAAGTTTTAGATAGGCAGACAGATAAACACACCGACAGGCAGGGAGAGGAAAACACACTTACTAGCTGGGGTAGTTATGCAGCACAAAGTTATTTAAGAGTCTCAAAATGGGTGTAAAAAATGGCTTTAGAGGGCTACAGAACGGCATTTTTGTTTTGGCTTCAGTTCAGCATGCATTTATGTCTCAGTGTATTGTTCAGTTTCCTTATGGTCTGTTTTTACGTTGGAATGCCTTATATTTTAAAATTGTACATTTAAATAAACTAATATAATATAATATAATTATTAACCTATTTATTAATATAAAATATTTTCCCCTAAAATTATTCATATATTCTTGTGCCCAAAAGGCAGATATTTCAAGCAGGCAGATATTATTTTATTACTTTAATATCATATATTATATATGTTTTAGAAAAATTGTTATCTATAAATCAATCAATTAATCCATCAGGAGTTTGTATATCTGTCAAATAATCTAATACAGTAAAAATTAAAGCTGTATGTTTGTCAAGATATTAAAGGGGCAGTGTGGTCTTTGAGATCCTAAAAGAGACATGATGGTTAAATTAAAAACTAACATGCCATGGAACATCTGAAAGCATTTTAAGCTCCAGTAGCTGCACACAAATGTATAAGACGTGTCTCTGCATGTTCACCTTTAATCATACAGTATCATTCATTCATTTCATAAAGGTCCTGCAGGCTAACTGAATCAGTGCCATCCTTATTTTTGGCCAATTTGGCACATATATTAAGCAAATGAATGCCTGATTAATCTTCATCACACCAGCCATTTAAGATCAGGTTTAATAGTTCTCAATAGAGGCTGAGATCTCATCTTACATTACCTCTGACCCTTCAAAAAGTCTACAGCAAGCCATTCTACATATGGCTGCAACTTTCAATGGATCTCAGAGTAATAAAAAAGTGCAACTTTGCCTTTCCATGCATACATTTAACTTGGAAACTTCTAAAAGTGCATTGCTGATGAAATCATCACGGTTTGAGCCCTCTCTTCATTGCATTTAAATAGCACCTGAGCACGCTAACACATATTGTGGTTGGAAGAAAACCGGTAGTGAAGTGTTGACTCGTGTGGGGACAAATTTGGTAATTTGCATGTTCTGTTGGGCAAACAGCGCGTGAATGCTACACCTTTGATTCATTATAGATGAACCACAAGCAGCACAACACGGTTAAGCCTTTGTGCAGGATGCTGCTGCTCTGGTTTCAGTATTAAAGCTGTGTGCTGGAAAAAGCCACCCCAGTTCCAGTTACTCTGCACTTTACTGAAGTCTTTATCTCCCCTGTCAATACACCTGTACTCTGTCCCACTTGCTAATAGAGGCCTAAATAGGAGTTAGTGTCAAATGACAGTAAAAGTTGAAAACTATATTTGTTTTAACTCCAAACATGTATGAGCACAGCTTAAAGGGCAGTTTCTTGAAACAGTTCTCTATTGACTTGTGAGTGAAATGTGCACCTGCAATACATACTTCTGCCAGCAGGGGCACACAAAGG
This sequence comes from Sinocyclocheilus grahami, assembly GCF_001515645.1. Lineage (NCBI taxonomy): Eukaryota > Metazoa > Chordata > Actinopteri > Cypriniformes > Cyprinidae > Sinocyclocheilus > Sinocyclocheilus grahami. The sequence goes on along the minus strand of NW_015505781.1, from coordinate 402,888 downwards.
CTTTCTCACAGCTGAGTCAACCCTGTCCATCACAGCTAAATAACACAAGAGTTTAACTGTAAGTTAAATGGAGGCAGCAACCAACATATTATTGGCAGCATTATTGGAAGTAACATGCATAGAAATAAATAAATAAATAAATAGTCAGTCTCTTTATTTCAGAATTAAAATTTCTGCTTTCTAAAGTATTCTGTTGATTGTATCACTTTCACATCTTTGTATATTTCACCCTTCAGCTCAAAGTTCCCTTTGTCTGTCTAATGTTAAAAGCTGGAAAAATAAATATATTAAAAAAAATACTTTAATGATTTTTCCTCCTTTGAACGGTGGAAACTAATTCACTCATAACCTCTGCGAAACTTGCACAGTTATTTCATTGTTTCAACATGTTTTTTTTCACAACGGCGGCACTAAAAAAGATGCCAACATCACATTTTTCTCTCTCCAGACTTAGAGTGCCAACCGGTGTTTCCTGAGCTTGTGCAGAAGTCGGGTCCTAACAGATGGTGGGCATTATGGACAGGCAATGGAAATTCTACCTATATTTTCTTACATTTATTTCAACCTGCTCATAATAGTTGCTTTACCAGACAGTGTAGATTATCTGTGCAGGGGGGTGGTTACGTACATGTATAAGTATGTCTGATGTGTTTTATTACAGAAAACGTTTTTGTCACAAACTCTTACTAGACATCTGCAGTTCTTTTAAATACAGTCTCTTTCATCCCTTCACTCTTTGTCTGTGTTGTTCTCTCATTTATTCTCTCTCTCTCCAACAGCGTTGAAACTGCTGCTCAGCGACACTCATACACACTTCAGGTGGTAAAGAAATCAAACTCACTTCTACACTTTTAACTCTTGATTTCTCTCCTCAGACTGCAGTAGAAAAAAGGACCATTGTCCTCTTGACCTGAGACATGAACTGAGAAGAGAAGCCCCTCTCTATGCCACATAAACTGCAGAATATACTGGATCTTAAGGCCCACAGTGGAAAGGCCTTACCCATAAATTACACAAAGCAACATTTTACAAAGCACCTTCAAGAAATAAGCTCACCTAAAAATGACAACTCTATTTTGTTTTTTACTCACCCTATCATATCAGAACTCAGTAAAATGTAGACTACTGTTCAAAACTTCAGGGTCGGTTTAAATGTTTAAATGGCACTGAATGGCATTTAGTAATTGTGTGTATTATTACAAACATCAAATTTGATCAATTGAATTATTTAATTTAAAAAAAAATATGGAGGTGGAAGGTCATGCTCACTATTCACTTTCCTTGTATGGAAAAGAAGGCCTCGGACATTCCATTCAATTTCTCCCTCTACAGAAGTAAGACAGTCGTGTGTGTTTTAAAGGAAAATAATGGTGAAAAAATAAATGACAGCATTTTCATTTTTGGTCAACTCTCCCTGAAGAGTTGTAGATATGAATGATTAAAAAAAAATTATCAATGTGAGCAATAAAATGTTAGAATGTCAAAGCCACTAACTTACTACTTCGACTAAATGAAACGTCAGATTTTTTAACGAGGCAGAAAACCGCCCTCACACACACTTGCAGAAGCTTCACACTTGAGAATATAGATGCACAGGAGTGCTGAGTCTGAGGAACGATTCTGGATGTACACATATCCGCGCAGCGCAGCTCTGCTGAACGGATGCCGCCTAAACCTCTTTGTGCCTGCAATAGCACCCCAGACTCATTCTTATTCAAACAAGATGAGACTGGAGGCAGGCAACAGAGATTAGCCTGAGATCAAAAGGCGGTGAAGCACTCGTGTTTTGTAGATTCAGACGGGCCCCATCCAGCATGTAAGATCCACGAAGGAGCAGAGCGCTGCGCCAGTGCCATCCTCTCCAAGGGACAGAGAGGAGTAAGATGAGCAAAAAGAGAATAAAGAAAGAAAGGAGCAACGACAGACGGCCAAGACTACATCTCCAATGTGAAATATTGGAATTAGTTTATGAAAAAGAGAGAGAAGAAAGAAAAAAGTAAGCCGTCACTGTGAGCAATTATAGTAGGACAAAGATACCTCTCCCTTTTTTCAACGTTAGAGAGATGAAACTGTTTCCATATGTATAATATGTCACAGTTTTCGGAGAATTTGTTTTAAATATGAAATACTCGTTTGACAGACAGTAATATGGAAGCATGTAACCTAAGAACATAGCATCTGGATCTGCAATATGCAACATAAGGATGGCAACTACTGCGACGCCTGCGTGCCAACTGTGATTAATATAAATAAATGTGGGGGGTTTGTTTCTCAACACTGTACATGTTTCGTAGTTAATGTAGACTTAATAGTGGCATTAGTGCACAAACTGGTCCGTCTTTGTCGCACCCTTAACGCAGAGTGCTGCTGGTACTTCAGTTCATAGCTAAAGTCAGATCGCTTATGCTTTTAGATGCACTGAGAAATACGAGGAAAAGCAAACAAGGCTGACTGCCATATTTGTGTAATTTCCAGTTAATTTGGGGCTATTATAGATTTTGCAAATAACACGGGAGCCTGCAGGAGCTCTGGAGAAGAGGACTAGTGCAGAAACACACACACAGGTTTGTTTTTATGGTTTATGGGGACTCTCCATAGGCGTAATGGTTTTTATACTGTACAAACCGTATTTTCTATTGCCCTACACCAACCCTACCCCTAAACCTACCCCTCACAGGAAACTTTCTGCATTTTTAGATTTTCAAAAAAACTCATTCTGAATTATTTATAAGCCTTTTGAATTATGGGGACACTGAAAATGTCCTCATAAATCACCTTCTCATTGTAATACCTATGTCATACCCATGTTATTATACAAATTAGTGTCCTCATAAACCACATAAACATGCACACTCACACACACACACACACACACACACACACACACAGACAGACAAACCAAATCCTGACATAGCCACTGGCGAATAGACAGAGAAGGGTTCAAAAAGAAAAAGGTGCCTTCTCTACAAAGTGCACCACCTTTGCTGCGAGAAAACAACGCTCTTTCCCAACCACAATTCAGATGAAAGATTTTTATTTATTTATTTATTTTGGTAGCGAGAAAGTTTTTCAAATGACAAACATGGGAGCTTTGGTAAACTGGGTCAGAGCTGCCTTGCCTGTGTCTCCATGGGGTGGGTTGGTGGGGGGTGCGGAATGTCACACCCTGAACACCCAGGAAGAGAGGGATTAGATGGCAGAAAGCTTGTAAGTGATGCTTTCTTAAAAATATGCTGCCTCAGAAATATCGTTCTCAGAATGCAAATAAACTACGCTAGAGGAGGAGGCAGATTGAATTGTGATTTTATTTTATTTAGCTGATGTCAAAACTAACCGTATATTGTTGAGTCTTAAAAATATTGTAAATATTTAAAGTAAATAAAAATGAGAAAAATATAAGAAATTAAACAAAATATAAAATTATGTACATTTTATTCTCAAAGGCCTGATGTCAAAACTAAGTCCATATTGTTGAATCTTAGATATCTGTATACACACACCCACCCACCCACCCACCCACACACACACACACATTAATAAAAATAATATTGAATTTAATATATAGGTAAATATAAATGAGAAATGAGAAAATACATCAGAAATTAAATACATTTTATATGCAAATTTTATTATCAAGGACTGATGTCAAAACTAAATGAAAAAAATATATATATATATATTACACTCTAAAAATGCTGTGTTATATACAACCCAGCGCTGGGTAAAATATGGACAAACCCAGTGGTTGAATGTCTCAAGATTATGAAAGGTATTTCTGAGTTTTCTTTCTTTTTAAACACTCCCCACAGATTCCCCGAGTTCTCATGTGCAAACTTTTCAAACCATTCAGACTGCTTCTGCAAGTGTAAGGTCACCAATTCCCCCGTTACTTCAAACTTAAACTAGCAATGTCAAACATGTACTAAGGCCTGAGTGATACAAATTGATATTGATTCTGTCGTGGCAGCTAGCTCAGAAGTGAGAAGAATCTACACTGTGCTGAGGCTCAGAGGTTTCCCCCATGCTTAATTTCAAACCAAGCAAATAGTTGTTGGATTCAATTACTCTAAACAGGAGTAATAATTTAGTCTGACATTGAGGAATTAGAACAAAATAAAAGCACCAAATAATCTCAGGATTAGAGAGCTCTTGTGTCTGTAATCATTTCTGTTGTAGATTACATACACAAATTAGTACAAATTATTATGTGTATTACTAGTAACTAGCCGTTATGCCATTTCAGACCCCCTAAACTTCACAGCTCACATTGTTTGAACTGAAATCCCCTCACAGAAGGACAAATAAAACAACTGTCTCTACAACATATTATGCTCGGCCATTGTGCAGTTCTCAATTTTTCCACAGACAGACCTTTTCGGTTCATCACAAGAGGGGAAGGAAGAAAGGAAGAGCTTGGAAAGGAAAAACTCACCGGTGCAGTTCTTGTGCTTCCCCAGGAAGTCACACCCTTCAGCTCCAGCTGTGGGCCAGGTTAATCAAACGGTTACAAAACAAATTCAAAGTCATTAAGAAAAGAAATGCCCTGCACTAATAAAGCCAGACCAGCTGGCTTTGAACAGAAACCCGATGTGGGTTGGTTTGCCCTGCAAATTCTCTTGGATCTGTTGTTATGCATACACACAGAAATTAGACACTTGTTCCCTAAACACACACCCCCAGAAAAAGTGGCCCATAAGATTTGTGGCATAAGAATTTGGCAGTGCCTGATCTCCACCTGTTCCCGTCTCTCCAGGCTCAGAGGTAAATTTAGACTTGAGAGATATCAGTGACACTCAGACCTTTGTCATTGCTAGAATTGGTGTCCCAACTGTCATCAAAAACATCAAACACAATGGGACAAGCCTTACCTATCTATCTATCTATCTATCTATCTATCTATCTATCTATCTATCTATCTATCTATCTATCTATCTATCTATCTATCTATCCTATATTTTAATTACAAAAGCATTGTGAGAGTGTTGAATAAAAGCAATTGATCACCATTATTTCTGCAAGGTTAAAATTCACACCACACACATTATTCGGACAGCGACACAATGTGTATTTTCAAGAAATATTTATACCAATCCAATTATGAATGATAGTTTAACCTGGAATAGCGCAACTACAGGGAAGACAGGCATTTCCCACTTCAAAAGTATATTCCCAGGGGCTCACGAAATTCCATTCCCTCAGTGACATCACATTTGTATTGACCCTGTTTATAATATCCTGAGGATATTTGACCTTTAATGGGAATGGGTTTTGGTAAGAAGGAATGAGTTCATCATAACATAGCTAATGTGGATTTCATTGGAATGGGACACAAAAATATGACAAAAAGCAGTAAAAGTGTTTGCTTACTGTAAAAACACTGCAACAGGATGTAGCCGAGGTCAGTCACAAGGGAGGAGGAAACTATTAAGGGGGAGAAAAAGCATAATTATCCCTTACTGTACAGAGCACTCAGTAATAAAAGCATAATTTGTTTATAATTGCATTTATTATTGGCCCTCCCCACTTATCTTAACTTGGTTACAACACCATGCTTCATTCAGCATCCAGAACGACAACCTGGAAAACTGCATTTCTGAGTCAGCACACCTTTCTCATTTTCTCCTTCTTTTTGCATGATTGACACACTATTTTCCTATTTAATACTGTAAAGCTGCTTTGACACAATATGTATTGTTAAAAGCGCTATATATATATAAAGGTGACTTGACTTGACTTGCTGTCTCTCTCCTCTCCACTAAATTACTCACAGACAGTTATTTCCTATATTTAATAATCTAATTTTTAAGCTGGAATGTTTCTGCTGGCCAGCGAACGCGCTGTTAGAGCGCTCAATGCTGGACACAAGCGGCGTGTTCCAGCGGCAGCAGCAGCAGCAGCGTGCAGGAGTCTGGCTGTCTGTGCAGCTCTAGAGGAAAGAGGACGAGTGTGGCAATGTACAGCAGCAGAGACGCCCCAACCATCAACCACAGGAGCCAGCCCGGCTCCCCCCATGAGGCATGCTGACTGGACCCAAGTGTGTGTGTGTGAGAGGGAGAAAGAGAGAGAATAAGAGTAGGATTTGTCCGATTTTTTTTATGTGCACATTTTAGTGTGGGAAGTATGTCTGTATTTTACACGTGTGTTTTGTTATCTTAAAGGTGACAGAAGACTAAAAGGAAGCCCAAAACGGCATCTTTTCTAAGGCTGCGTGCCTTGTTTTCTTTCAGCCTTCAGTGCAATTTCAATTTTAGTTTAGTCGTTGACAGCACATTAACAGTAATTACCTTGATGAATCTACTGACAGATTTATTTTTCTGTAATTTGTTTTTATAGCAGTTAGTACTACAGAGCAACAAAATAGCACCAGAATATATTTTTTTATTAACTCCAATAAAATTGTAAATAATAATAATAATAATAAAGAATGAAATGTAAAAATCTATACTGAAAATTGTTTTAAAAAATTAATGATCTATAAAATATGCAAAACAAAAATTATTATTTCTGCTTCAAAAATCTCACTGAAAGTGATTGTTTACCACAAAAATAAAGTTGTCATCATTTAATCATCGTCATATCGTTCCAAAAACTGCATGACTTATTTCCCACAGAAACATAAAAGAAGATATTTTGATATGATTCAGTTTTTTTTTTTTTTTGGTCCCACTTTATATTATATGGCCTTAACTACTATGTACTTACATTTAAATTAATAATTTGGCACAGTGCACTTATTGTGTACATACATGTTTTTACATTGAACATATTTTAAAAAATACCCGCTTGTAATTACATCTAATATAATTACTGTTGACCCATCCCTTACACCTTAACCCACCCTTAAACCTACCCATACCACCAAACCTGTCCCTAACCTTACCCATATCCCACCTCAATATGTACAATATGAAAAATAACTACATGATACTTTTTTATGTAAGTACATAGTTGTTAAGGCCACCTAATATAAACCCGGACCTTCTTTTTCATACAATCAAAGTCAATGGCCCCAAAAAAAACTGTTTGTTACCAACATTATTAAAAATATCTTATTTTGTGGGTACAAAGAAGAAGAAAAACCCCCACAGTCATACAGGTTTGGAACAACATGAGGGAGATTAAAGGCACAATATGTAATTTTTGCTGCTAGAGGGCGCGTATTCAAAATAAACAAATAGTCAAAGGCGTAGTTTGATGACGGCGTGACTGAGTGTGGAATCATGGGAGTTGCCGTCTTTATCCCCACAGCCGATGCAATCCGACGGGACTCGGGCAGAAATCATGTTCATGGATGAGCTAATGATTTATTAACGTAGTAGAATGAAGCAGGGTGAGGCTGAAAGCCATCGAAGCGAAACGAGGCCGCTGAACGAGCGCGACACACGGCTCGAAAGCAGCGGAGCTTTTATTATGCCACAGTCGACCGCTTCCGCTCCTTCCGGTCGTGCGTATGTGGGGGAAAAAAGCAGCGCTGTTTTATCATACTAGATACATTTGAAAGTTGTGTTATAATGCTACTCTGTGCGGTCGTATAAAACGCACAACATATTAAAGAGTCTTTGGTGTTTCCATGTTTTCTACAAAACAAAAATCGAGGGGTTATGACGTCATTGGCAGGCGACACAATGGCACTATGGACACGCTCCGTGTCACTAGTTAAAATTGCTTATTTCTCTGGATTTAAACATTCTTCGAAACATTTGGGATAAAGTAAGTACACAAGTCCGCAAAATATATGACACTGTTCTAGTGGTTTTTGGATTATTTAATCAAAACATCTTACATATTGTGCCTTAAAATGATGACGGAACTTTAATTTAGTTTACCTTGTATTACCTTTTTTGTATGAACTTGTTTACCACAATGTAAATGTATAATTTATTTAATTCCTTTAGTGTTTTCAACTGGAATTGTTCTGTGCTCTCTGGGCTAATCAAAATATTTAGGTAATTTCATTATTTTGAATATCCCAATCAAAACAAGCCATGACATATGTTAGGTACTTTTCTGCTAACTCTCAGCAACTGTGTTTTTGTGTTGGAAATTCCACTGGTGGTCTCTATATCAACGGTACTGAGTGGCGTGGGCAGGTTCAAGTAAGCCCTCTCCTTAACACAAGGTCGCTCTGTGTGTGTCCTACCCAGGAGACTGAGGGGAGCCCACGTTTAACATGCATATCCATCCATTCATACACACGCACTCACACACATATGTGCACAGTAAGCACACAAAGCACATCACATCTGCTTTCTAGAAAGTTCTGATGAACTTTGAGCATGAATAGATCAGATGAAGTACGGAGAAAGAACGGAGGAGGGATTGGGGAGGGGGGGGAGTTGGAGAAGCCAATAGCTCTAGACAGAGCGAGGGAGAGAGAGCTAGAAGTCTGCACACCTCTTTCCAAAAACAATATTTTGACTGAAAGGTTAGCCATCTGGATCTTCTGAATGCAGGATTACGGCTGGTGCCTCAGCTTATTTTTTCCCCTATTACCACTCTGGTTGCCACAGACACAGCCACTATAGCTTGCATGGAGACCCTCTATGATGACAACCACCCTGCTGCTGCATGAACAGCTCTCCCATCTACTAAGGGGAAACAATGGGTTATCTGAGTATGCTTAAAAATAGACTACTTTGGATACATGGAAAAGTATTCAAGAACAGTTTTACTTCACTGGCTTACATTTCTATACAGAAACTTGCTGGGTTCGGCACGAGCTCAGAATATGCTATTCTGCACATATCAAACTAGATTGGTCAGTTGCATCCTTTTGAATGTTCCTAAAATAAAAGGGTGCTCAAATTTGTTGCTCTTAATAATAGATAGATTTAATTGGACAATTACAGGTCTCCACCAGCTTCACATAAAAAACTTAAAATAATAATCGCAAATGGTTTGGACAGAACAGCAAACAAATGTGTTTTGGCAGCTGCAGGTTCATTGTTATTATTTTAACTTGGCTTGCTTTTAATTAAAATATATACTCAGTTGTTTGTATTATTGTATGTATTATCTCTTTTTCTATTAACCTTCCTATTTAATTTATGTAATTTATTTTTATAATGAAGAATAAAAATAAGCATCTTCACATGGTTTCAACCGCACATGAAAATATAGTTTGTTTTCAATTCTTCATACACATCTCCGTCTCCTCAGTGCTTACAGACCTCGAACCCGAACGCTCTGGCGGGTGTCCATGGCAACCTGAGAGCACACTCAACCCCATTCATTCTCTGTCTGCTTCACTCAGTCTCCGAGTTTCTCCGAGCATGCCCTGAGCGCTGTGAAAGTGGCAGCTTTTATCTTCTAATTAGATGGAAGGAACTCACCTCAAGGTAAGAGCAAGTGGAGCAAGACCCCGCATGGCCCTTTCATCCAAGTTATCTCTGTACTATATATCTGATTCATGAGCCGGGATTTATTCTAAAGACTAAATTTAATAAGCCAGGTCCCATAATGGGACTTTATTTGACATAGATCGTTCATATCAAATAGAGAACGTCTCAGTTTCCATAAATGTGACAAAAAAAAACAATGAGCAAATTACATTTTTGGGAGAGCGATGGAAAGACCCCAAGTGTGTTTGATGGAAACAAACACATCTCACCCAAGGCGAATAGCTCAATGAGACCCTTTCATGCGCCCTACGTTGGGCGCCATATATATAGATGGAATGCTTACATATGTACATCCCTCTGTTTCTCTTCAGCTCGCTCTCTCTTAGCAGCTCTGTCTCCACTCGCCGAAAAGCGTGTGACAAGTAGCACAGATGGAGTGTGAGGAGCGAGGTCTTCTCGGGTCCGTTTCATGGCGCATTTGGCTGCGCCTTGCAGCTGATGATTTAGGTGTCATAATAGATGTTCCCATAATAGCTCTTAATCCAACGGACACTTCCAGAGCAGCAACCTTCACAAAGCTCTCTTATTCCATCTAGAGTGAGTCAATCACCAGCCTCAGGCATCCTTTTTAAAGTGACAACTAGTCCAATCAAATGGCCTTCTCAGTATCACTGATTTAAAGGACTTGTCAAACATATTAGCAGCTAAGTATAGAGTAAAATTGGCAAACTGTTTGATAACGTGAATCCCGTTCACTAAAGCTCCTTTGGGTAAATTGGGCTGGATTTTTTAAAGAGTTCCTCAATTAATGTTCATGCTTTGAATTTTAGCGATTGTCACTTGAAACATCCGTAAAAAATGGGTTTTAACCTGAGGGATGTTTCTATTGCCATGTCTCTGTCCTTGACTAAGTCTTGGTGGCAGATTGTTTGGAGTGAAAGCCAAGGAAAACCTATACAAAGATGAAGTCCAGATCTCTTCTTTTGCACAAATTTAGCTCTTGTAATCATGTAAACAAAACAACAGCCCAGATGAATGTGATGTTGGTACGATTTGTGATGGTGGGTATACTTAGCATCTTTTAAAGTTTAGATAAGTAATTTGTCAACTTGATCCCTGTTGTTGGCTACAAATGTATGACTACTCTCAGTGATGTGATTCGCATTAAAGATGTACTTGGATTAAAAATGTTTTAATCCAGAAGAAAAAGTTGCATGAATGGGCCTATATAGCATTGAGCGCATGATACAACAGCAGGAACAGATTGTCATAATGTTATCCCCAACATCAGAAAGGCACAATAAAGAACATCCAATAACACACAAATTGTAACAAAATGAAGTAAACTGTATATTATTCGTCACATAGAATTAGATGACTGATTTTTGTCATCCTTCTCTGGTGATATTTCTAAATGAAAGACATTCCAATAACCCCAACTTTCTTGGACAGCATTTCAGGAAAATAAAAGAGAAAGCCCAACATTTCGTGGTATTCAGCAACTGGAGTACATTTGTGTGGCCATAAATAAAAATTACACAATTTTGAGCAACAACTTATGCTGTAAAATGGAAAATTCAGTAAGATTTAGATTAAACTTGGCGATGGATTTCCTGAATGTGTTCCATTGCTTGTATTTGGAAATTGATATTCCAAGGACTAAATGGGTGCAAAGAGACAAAAAAGGGGGTTTCAAAATGGTGTTATATTATGAACACATAAGGTCACATAGCATAAAAATGTTGCTTTATGTTGGTAAAAAAAGAAAAAGTTGAGTTGTTTGGTGTGATATTACAGCCTTTGACAGGTACAGCATAATTACAAGGGCAAACCATGACATATTTTAAGGGAAAGCAGGTCGGTGATGTCCCAATTAGGGTGAAATGACCAACAAAGTGACAGCTCGAAAATGCGTCTCATCCTTGGCAAACGTCCTCAGAGTGGGCTTCGTTATGTCGCCTATACAAGACAGAATTGAATGGCAATGTCATAAGGCACTCCAAAAAGTCTTGTTAGAATGCAGATAATAATGTTGTTACATGCCTTGGTTGCTAAGGGTCATTTTCTGATGCAACTCCAAGACTTCTGTGAATCTAAATATAATGGGACCAGCAGTGGTCCAAATTATGGTACCATTTAAGGTCACATTCTTGGCATCCGACATGGCACCCTGGTTAAGCTGAATGCATGTCAGACGATAATGTTAAAGAGGAGGCCAACATGAGGACACTATCCTCAGGAGGTCCTTCAGGAGACGGCTTAGCAATCAGGGGATTTAAGCATCCAACACTGGCCATTCTATTGCAAAAAACACAGTTCTCTTTCAGGTCATATATATATAAATTGTCCATAAATGATTGACAATAATTAAGGAAAAAAGTATTTGCCCTTATAAATAACACTCATTAACAAATACATTTCATGATGGAGTAGTGACATTGGACAGGCTTCTATTGTTATTGACCTGAATGCTAAATTGGACACACAATTGGACTAAACTCCATACTGCTAACACTCATGATAATAATGTGAACACTTAAATGGGAGGTGCAGCTGGCTGACAGTCATCACTCTTTCTCAAACCTCCAGATTTATTTAAGTACTGCATAACAATGCTTTCGGGAAACAAGCCACAGAGACAAAGCGGCTTACGTACCACTTACGCTCTAGAAGGCACCATGCCATGTCTTATTTTCCCTAGTACGTTCCTCTAGATGCTTCTTGGAACATTGTGTGGCTTTAATTAGATGTTCATTAGAAGGTGTCTTGTATTCCCTCAATTAGTCCCTGTCATGGCAGCAGCGGCACTGCAGTAATCTCCGTGATTAAACTCTACTCTTGTTTGTCTGGGCGCGACGTGCCAGCTTTCTCCAACGGGCGCTGTCCTGGAGCCCTGTCACAAAGTGTAATGATTCTTTAGCATGCCCCTCCAAGGCTTCCCAACATCCTGCCAGCCTAACAGCAAAGAGCACTCATTTTAAATGTCTTCCCCATTCAACCCTTTGCCATTTTCAATTATACCTTTCCACCCTTCCATTTGTGTAATTTTCTAATCTCACCATAGCTGGCGTGACGCTGTTTTAGTGGTAGTGCAGAGTGACAAATGAAGCCATCAGGATGGAAGCTCTGAAGTGTAAGACATGTCAAAAGTCACGACTACGTGGCTGGCTCTTTAACTTCCCTAAACTGATGAATGGTAATCGTGTTTATTATAACTTTGTGCATATTAAAATAACAGTGTTTTTTCCCCCCAATAGCATGTTGTGCTCTCATGTTGCCATGGCTATAGAAGAAACGGACAGTGTTTTTTCTTCTGCTTCTGAAATGACAAATAAAAAATGACATTGGACTCAAGAAATTAAATAAAAAAATCTAAATTGTCAAAACTTGTTAAAATCAAGTGTGTGTTAAAAACATATTTAATTACCTTTTTACCAGTAAAAATCCTTTCCAAGACATCAGTGACACAAAATGAAAATATAAAAAAGGAAAGAAACATATTAAAACATTGCAAAAGACATGACATCTCAATTTTGTTGGAAATAAGTCCACTTGCTTAGCTGAAAGAGTGGCTCTTGTAAAAGCAGAGCAGTGGTGACAGAGGTCAGGGCAGACAGATATGGGGTGCAATTACTGCCTCTGAGAGCCATAAGCATTAAGGTCTATTAGGTTAAAGTGTCCACCACTTCGCTACCAAAAAGAGCACAAATAGCTCAAACCGCATGTTTCGATGGTTGGCTACTGTTCTGAGAATATGATGGACAATGACCTGAAAGGCTGGGTGAACAGGTTCGAGTGAAGTTCATGACACACTTTGAACAACAAAGAGTAATAAATTCATACATTCTGTCTGAAAGGCTTCAGCAATGAAAGCTTCAGAATGACAATTGTCAAACAAGCAAATTATTAAATGGGTAAACGTCAGTTTATTTAATGTAGACAGAGCCCATAAAAATACCCATATATATTGTGCCATACAGACATCTAAGATATTGCACAGTAATAAACATGAAAATGCTAAGTAGCTTCTACCACAACAAATGCAGGAGTAATGAAGGCCTTCTGATCTAAATGAAATCTGAGGAAATTATTATTGTTTTTTTTATTGTATACTTTTACCTTCTCTCTTTTGTTATGTAATGCACTTCAGACTATTGTGTGTGTGTGTGTTTAGGTTAAAGTGTCCACCACTTCGCTACCAAAAAGAGCACAAATAGCTCAAACCGCATGTTTCGATGGTTGGCTACTGTTCTGAGAATATGATGGACAATGACCTGAAAGGCTGGGTGAACAGGTTCGAGTGAAGTTCATGACACACTTTGAACAACAAAGAGTAATAAATTCATACATTCTGTCTGAAAGGCTTCAGCAATGAAAGCTTCAGAATGACAATTGTCAAACAAGCAAATTATTAAATGGGTAAACGTCAGTTTATTTAATGTAGACAGAGCCCATAAAAATACCCATATATATTGTGCCATACAGACATCTAAGATCTTGCACAGTAATAAACATGAAAATGCTAAGTAGCTTCTACCACAACAAATGCAGGAGTAATGAAGGCCTTCTGATCTAAATAAAATCTGAGGAAATTATTATTGTTTTTTTATTGTATACTTTTACCTTCTCTCTTTTGTTATGTAATGCACTTCAGACTATTGTGTGTGTGTGTGTGTGCTTTTTTTCAGTTTTAGTAGTTTTACCAATTTTTATCATTATCTTTAGCCTGCAAGGCAACATTTCTAATTTTCATTTAACTTTTTACGGTTTAAGTTTTTTAAATCTAATACTTTTACTTTTATTTTATTTCAGCTATATGTCAATGAACAAAAACAATGTTTAACGCATTCAACCAGTATTGTTGTTGTTAACTTATGAAATAAATAATGAAAATTACTAAAAAAAGTATATAAAAGTGTTGATGCCATCTACATACTGTACATGACTATAATATTTAATCATTTTTTTTTTTTAATTCAGTATTGCTAAAATGTATCCTACTCCCAGTACATACAAACATACACATATTTACCATGCCATTTTCACAAATCTTGCATAACACACACTCAGTTACATGGTCGTTCAAAGGTCTGCGTAGGTCTCAGTGATTTTCTCTAAGGTCTCCCTGATTACAAGGTTGAAGTGCTCTCCACGTCCCTGTAGGATAAAGGAAATGAGACATCAATTGGACTTTGCAGCGTGTACTCAGCACCAGTGATTCATTCGCAACATTCAGGAGGCATTAGAGGCACTCATTTCCTACCCCAACTCCCCCCAATTCAGTATTGCTAAAATGTATCCTACTCCCAGTACATACAAACATACACATATTTACCATGCCATTTTCACAAATCTTGCATAACACACACTCAGTTACATGGTCGTTCAAAGGTCTGCGTAGGTCTCAGTGATTTTCTCTAAGGTCTCCCTGATTACAAGGTTGAAGTGCTCTCCACGTCCCTGTAGGATAAAGGAAATGAGACATCAATTGGACTTTGCAGCGTGTACTCAGCACCAGTGATTCATTCGCAACATTCAGGAGGCATTAGAGGCACTCATTTCCTACCCCAACTCCCCCCAGCCTACGCTGCCTTACTGTGATTAGGTAATGCTGCTCGTTATGAATGTGATGCCCCATTTCCACTGGCAAATCAAACAGCTCTGGATCAACGGGCCTTAACTTTCGGATTCATTAGACATCTAAGAGAGGTCTTAAAGCGAAACATCTGCTTTCGGTTTCGTCCCAAATACCTGTTCCAAGCCATCAGCTCTGCGCACGATAGGCTGCCAGGCCAAGCGAGATGAACCCGAGATTGATGACATCGGCTGAGGTTGCTTCGCCGCGGGTCTAATGAAGGCTTAAATGAGCTGCTATATTGATGGGTAAGGAACGGGGGATGAACTCGACGCATGCAAAGTTCATATCATCTGGCTTTGGCAAGTGCAATGCTGACCTGCGAATTAGCTTAGCAAGAGAGAGATTTGTTCTGGGCTTTTTTTTTCTTATACCATACCGCTCCCTTCCTGCTACTACTCTGTTCATTTGATTTTATCCCTGCCAGCATATTTGCTATGTGCAGACGTGACAGCTTAATAATGTAAGCTGAGGTCTTTCCCTTCAAAAACATCCTGGGTTTTGTAAGCCATCTGTTAGACATCCTTTAAGCCAACACTTTGTGTTATACTTAACGTCACTCTTCTAGGGCACTCTTATAATGGGGTAATAAATAGTGCCGAGATCCGTACTGATGTTCATCTCAGTCCCTGACTTTTTGGGTTTAAAATATTAGTGGCATATGTTTAACACCACCTGTTGAAATCTGCACTAGAGCTTCATTAAACAATTGCAGGTTGACAAATAACTCAAGGCTCTTACTAAAAATGCACATTCAAAACACTGCATGCATGTTAAAAATATTATTTGACGGCATCATTTAGAAGTTCCTGTCTTGTTTTTTATAGTTGGCTCACACAGTGGCACGATGCAATCATAAAGTGTTTCTCACATGATAATGAACAGCACTATCAAGCGCGGCAGAGTTTGCCGTGCTCACGGACACCTTTCACAAATCAGTCAGTTTACTGTTGCCGTGAGGCCATGCACATGCACAGGTTATCTTGTATGTAAAAATAAATCAATTCATTTATTTTAGACTAAAATAGAATCATTTATGATATTATGGCATAGTTTATATTTACTCATCATGGTGCCACGGAGATTTCCAGGACAGCACTTGCAACAGAACCACAAACAAAAATGCAACACTACCTCATCAGATTCCTCACTGTGCCTGCAAGACTCAGAGAGCGATATTCTGGTCACAAGAGTTTATTTTAAGAGTTTCCAAATCGATCTAGTATATACTCTTGTGCAGCTATTCTATAGTAGTTCTCTATAGCTAAAATTCACTGTGTTTTTTAATTGATCTGAATTGCATTTAAAATATGCTTTAGAAAACAGTTCTTATAAAAACAGTACACATAGCAAATAAAGGACATATTGTCTAACCCATTATTCATAAACCATTAAATACCATTACACATGATAACGTGCAATTATACTTAAACAACTGACGAAATGCAAAAAGCATTAGTTTGGCACTCCTTTGCCACAGATAAGCTAGAGTGCAGTTATTGATTCAAATTAATTACTCTACTTATAAAAAAGACTCTACAGTAAATTAAACCGTGTACCAAAATTAAAGTGTAAATTTGTTGCTTTAATGATTTATGTAACTCAATTGAGGAAATGTATTAAAACAAATGGCATTATTATTCAACACATACAACGCATTAGCACTCAAACTAAACAGAGTCAAGCAATTAAAATAAGTATTTGTAATTTTTTGTTGTATGTGTTTTGCAGGAGCAGAGAAATTAGAAATTAAGCTGCTTTATTCATTAATATACAATGTATTGAAATGTAGGCATTAAGTAGTGATAAAAAATTGCCTGCCTAATTATATATTCTGTTTTATATTATATTATATTATGAAGTTGTTCAAATGTTTTCTCTTAAACCCAGTTCAAAAAGCTGAATTTCTAAGTAGAGCAAAACAAAATTCAAAAGGACTTTAAACCAAGTTAACCTAGGTGCAGAAGGTATTTAAGTTATCCACCATACTCTCATTAGCCCTTTGTTTTATTAATTTTAATTTCTCCCGACAACCATGGCATAACATCCTCCTCTAATCTCAGAGCATGTAAAGATAATCCTGCAAACACTTGTCTCTGGCAATTTACATGCTCGCCTTTTCTAACTAAAGATAAATGTCAAAAAAAGGGAGAGAGGGTGGCACAGAGGGAAACTGACTCTAAATTTCTTTTCTTTTCAATTACCTAATGGTAAGTGGGCTGTTTACAGTTTTTGCGAGCTTGTTATCATGTTTGGAAAGTTTGCTGAATTAAAAATCGCAGCGTTTTAGACAAGTGTTATATGTTTGCTCTACTCTGTCTTTATATAGAGCGAGAAGACCAGAACAGATCCTAGCAATTCTTTCTCTAGAGACCTCGAAAAAACTCTTTTGTAACACCTCCATTGATGTATCTTTGACAAAGCAAATCCTGAGGCATCTCTTTACACAGTCGCTGAAAGACATTTCTTCTACAGGAGCAACGTGACAAGGTGTAACATTCCACACCACCATGTCAACAAACCGACTGGCTTCCATCATAGCAGTGAGTGCCACTTCCCAAGACAAAACAAGCAGCCTAGACTCTCCAGGGGCAAGTCGTCCCCTGACCATGTCCACGTTAGAGGGATCAATGACTGACATCCCTGCAGAGGGTTTCACCAGCCTTGAGGTTGAGTGAGTGTAGTATGTCGCTCGAAGGCATGCCATTGGCCATGGCCAAGTATTTCAAGTCGGGAGGGCCCACGAGAGACCTTTGTTAAAATGTCAATGAGAAGCAGACAAAACGAGTACATCAGTATGACACAGCCACTCTTGTCACACTTTCAGATGTCTTCAGATAGCACTACCAAGTGCATATCTTGTGCTAGAAAAAAGAGGGCATTTAAGCCTGAAGTAAATAATACATGAAAAAAGGGAGTTAACTAGTATTCAATAACATTTTTTCAGAGTAATATTTTATGATGTTTTATAAGATATTTTTAATGTTTTTGAAAGACTTAAATAAAATCAGCAGTATTGTACAATGTAAATAATACATGAAAAAAGGGAGTTAACTAGTATTCAATAACATTTTTTCAGAGTAATATTTTATAATGTTTTATAAGATATTTTTAATGCTTTTGAAAGACTTAAATAAAATCAGCAGTATTGTACAATGTTATGTAGCATTTGGACCAATCAGACACACAACTTTTTGTTATATTTAACAAATAATATCGAACTCCCCATCACCTAACCAAATGTGTTATTACAAATTAAAATAACTGTTATCTATTATTATATATATTTAAATTACCATGAAATTTATTGCTGTGATAGCAAAGTCTGTCCGCAGTATCACATGATCCTTTAGAAATCATTCTGATATGCTGATTTGGTGCTCAAGAAACATTTTTTATTATTCTCAATATTGAAATGCTGCTAAATGTCTTTGTGGAAACCGTGATACATTTTAGTTTTCAGGGTTCTTTGATAAATTAAAATGTTCAGCAGTTATTTGAAACACAAATATTCTGTAACATTATAAAAGTGTAACTTTTAATGCACCCTTGTTGAATAAAAGCATTCATTTCATTCACCTATCTATCATATACAGAGTATCAGAATAGATAATAGGCAAAAATACAATAAGACTGCTGTAATATTTGAGCTAATTAATCATTTCAACATGCAAGATAAAGTATTTTTTATCATATAAGCGGCAATTGTTTAATCCCCCTTTGCCATCCATTCAAAGCGTGACAACAATATCACCCAAACACAGTTTGTCCATTATTGTCTTCACGTCAAAGTTTTTCCTTCTCTGTGCGTTCGTAAGGTTTGAGTGAACACTTCCTGCTGTATTTTTGTGCGTTGATAAAGGTAGCAATTAACATGTTGCTTCCTCACACTGCACAGTGGGGCTCGTATTCAGAGCCTTGCCTCGCTAATTACAGTTCATGCCTTGATCTCAACCTGGGTCCTTTGCGCAGCGTGGTGACCCTCCAATCAACTGCTCCTTCTTCCACCATTCTCCTCATTTTATCTATACATCGAGCTTACCTTCACATGTCGTTAATGTATCCCGTGTCGCACAAGGTCTCGGAAACGCTATTGCGCTTTGAGCTTAGATGTCCCTGAACATCTGCAGGAAGAGACACTGGAAGCATCACAGAGGTTGAGGAGGAAATCACAGCGCGGCCCAAGGCGATAAGTGCAGAGCGCACAGAACACTTGCTCCTTGCTCTCTTCAATTCCCCCCCAGAAAGAGTAGCGGTGCGCTGCGGGGTAAGGATGGATCTGGATGAGGGAAATTGTACAGAGAGGGCAAAAGCTGAGAAGACTCGCTTTACTTCAGTTTTTCATTCACCTCCTTCTCCTCACACTCTTCCCCAGCCCCACTGACCCGAAAGAACCCTCTAGCTATGTTGCCATTTCACGGTTCCACTTGAGTTCTACAACCTGCGCTGATTATATTTCCTGCGACTTATTTGAAAGGAAATAAGGTGAAAATGATATAGCGTTTCTATAACCAAGCACTAATGCTTTCATCCTGCTGCCATATGAGACATAAAACAAGTAAAATGAAAAACAGCTTTGAGATCCATGACAGGAGGGCTGTTATGTTTGCGCGAACGCGCTCAGCAGACTGATGTGTACACGTGTAATCTATGCCTTGTCGCTAATGAGGACATATTTGTTTTTAATGAGTATGTGGGCACAAAGATGGAGACAAGGACAGCAGCTTTTGAATAGAAAACAACAGGGGATAAAATGGAGCTCGGCGTAGACTACAGGCCCAGTGGGATTCGCACATGTGCATAAACCTACTGACACACACTCTTTGCTCAAAGAAAGAGGGTTTTTGCAAGTACACACAGAGGAAAACACAGTGCGAACTTGCCTGCGGATGTTCACGAAAGATGCAGTTGTGTTCTCCCACTGCCAAATAAGACCCCACTGGAGTGTCTGAGACACACAGAAACACACACTCTCGACCTCAGCTATCTCCTGGAAAAATGCATTGTTCAGTAACTTATTCTTTGATAAACAAGTCAAAGAGTAACGATACTTCCTCTCGGAACCTGTTTGGTGCATCTGAGGCGTTGCGATCGCAGGCCGAAGCCTGTTTCCATCAGTCAACATACAGCTGCACCTGGAGGGTTCAAAGACCCTGCTGCTACATCCACGCTCCGGCCTTATGTTAACGCCTTGACTTGCTCCATCTAACGCACCTTTGAGAGCACGCACCTGGCACAGACTGCATTTTGCGCTTAAATAATCAGTTCATTTGTACTGATTTAGGACCGAACTGAGGCCGGTTGACCTGATCGAGTTTTTGAGGACATAGTCTCACTTGCTTTAAGTCCGGGTGCACTACTTTTCACAAAATGTCTGATATATAGGACATGTAAGAAAAGAACATACGTAGCAAAGAGTTTATTTAAACCATATGCATGCAGTGCGACTTGCATTGTATTCAAGGTGTACATTTTTTTTTTTCAGTTTTCGCTTTGCCTGGGATTTGAACCCGTGACCTTGGCGTTTCTACCACCATGCTCTACTGTTTTAGCTATAGGAAGGCATTTATTAAGAAATTCAGTTTATACTTTATTTTAAGGTGTTCTTGTTACAGTGTAATTATTCATTTAAGTACCGAGTAACAATAATGAACTACATGTACTTACTATTTGGTTAGGGTTAGGATTAGGGTTTGTCTTAGAGTTACTTGCATGTAATTATGCATAATTTGTTGTTATTATAATAATAAGTACATTTAACGTGTAATAAGGACACCTTAAAATAAAGTGTTACCGAAATTCAAACAACAAATGTCTCTTTAATGCGGCATGACAGATCACTGTAGCCACCTTCAGAATGGCAGAATGAAGCATGTGTGAACCGATCAACTCTTCCACTTTATTTCTAGTCATATTACAAAAAATAAATGAATAAATAAATAAATAAAAAACATGAATGAACATGAAAAGGTACAGGATGTTAAAAGATACAGCACAACTTACTGAATTGTGTCATGTCTTAAGCAATCTTACTTAAAGACGCCAATAAAACAGCCTGTCAACATGTCATCTGATGTTACATTTACCTCAGGAAAGACCATCAATGTCCATAGTTTGTTAGTTCGCTTGAAAAAAAAGAGAGAGAAAAAGAAATAGCAGAAATCATTATTTTATTGTTAAATGCATTACGATTTGACTTAACCTGCGTATTGCATGTTTAATGTATGTTTGAATACATTTTCTAATTCTGCAATGTTTCTTGTAAAAAGAAGAAATTTAGAGACCATTTTATTTTAGCTCCCATTCACATGCATGCACAGGGAAAGTGGGTGAATGCATGTATAAGCATGTCTCGGCATGTTGATTGAAACGCTCTGCCATAATACCCTTTAACACCATCTATATTGAGAGCACATACTGTAAACATTGCGAGAGCTATCTATGACATCGTTCTCACTTTTGCCACGGTCGTGCCTATCATATGATTCAAAGTCTTGTTGTGTTACTCATGCTTTATATTAAATCATCAACACATCAGTGCCACTGCAAGATCATTATAATCTTGAATGACAGAAAAAGTCTGGATGTCACAGAATCTGCAGAGTGAACCCAGTTGTTGGGCCTAACAGGAAAAGGTCAAATTAAAAAATATTGTGTGGCTATTTGCCAAGACCTTTCCTTGCGGTAAGGGTTTAGATGGCCTTCGTGCCTCTGGGCTAAATTTACACACTGTACAATTAATTATGGCTTGTTTACTTGTGTAAAGAGGAGAGGTTCTGCCACAGAAACTCAGTACATAATTTCAGCACATCCCAAGCAGCGGAGTTTTAGTTTAGAGTATGGATTTAATGGGACAGTGATGTGTATTAGATGCTATATTATTATACAGACCATTGGTTCTGACCTTGCTTTGCTAGACAAGTTATATTATGTGTCCAACATGACCTTGCACACAAAGCAAGGAAGGTTACGGGTCTAGACTAGGCTATGTAGCAGTTCGTGTACACTGTCCAAACAAATGGAGGGAACAAAGAGATAAAAGAATGCAGTGGTGACTGACCAAAGATTCAGAAAGAGAGAAAGTTCTCAGGGTAAATCGATCAGGGAAAAGGGGGCTTTTGGTCTTGGTTGTCATCAAAGCCTTTCACAGTCTTGTCTGAAAGTCTCTTGAGAATGCTGAATCTATGGCAGAAGTTCACTCACACTTTATACAGATTTCTTTTCCCTGGGTTGGGACTTGAGAGGTTCAGAAAGCATGATTTATACAGCAACTTTATCTGCAATCCAAGAAGGAACATATCAGAGGGAAAGTACGCTTACCGCCAAAGAAAGCAAATAGCTTTTTTATGTGAGCTTTGCAGAGTTTGAGGCTCAGTGTTTTAACTGTGTTACTGCCACTTTGTCAATTTTTGAGAAAAAAAAAAGTAAAACAATCTACAAATTTGAGCTGATTAATCACAATGTACAAATGATAGAAAACTCAACCCAGAGTGATGAAATTATGGATTTTAAAAATGCTGCACTCAAATACAAATACGTTTAGATATGTGTTATAAACAAAAGATAATGATAATTTATGTCATTATTTTAGACTATAAATTCCAACTCTCCTTTGACCTTTTTTTGACAGAGTTTCTCATTGAGTTTCTAGTTTTAAAAGTCATTGGGTTCATGTTGTCTGAATGGAATATCACCAAGAGGATTACACTTGTGAAAATAAAGCTAACACTGCATGTTTTGTAGTAGTTAACAGCAGTTTTGATGGATTAAGACGGATTACATGACTGTTTGTCTTCTGGTAGTAATCTAAATGTAAAGTAAAACTGCGAACATTGGTGCCTTGTAATGCCATGTTTGAGTATGCTGTAACATAATGGGTTCTTTACATCAGAATAACATCAAAGCATCAGATTAATTGATTAATCTACTTACATTTTCAGTTTATCCAGCTGCATATAAATGCTAATCATTAGATAGGATGTTGCTTACTTGGAGACAGTCGAAGCAGCAGACGTTTTAAATTGACTAGAGCCAGAGAAAGACTGGAGATATTTGCTGCCGGAAGACGAAAAGACAGGCCGAGGAGAGGCAGAGGAGGGTGCAAGGGGAGGCCCGAGGGGGGAGTGTTGGCACCATGATCCAAACTCATTTTGAAAGATCAGAACTTCTTTTCTTAAGTCAGCATTTCAAATCAGAGCGTGTCCGTACTCATTTAATGCACCGTTTTGCAAAGTGATAAATTTACGAATTCGACATACATCCTTTTGGCTCTAGATAGAGAGCGCAGCGCAAGGAAGAGAGAAGCGAGGAGGATTTAAGAGCATTTCGTTTGAGAAAACATCTAAACCCACGGGGATCCATGGCACAATTAGACCAGGGTGAGGGGGGGGGGGGGGGGGGGAGAAGAGGATCTTAAGAGGAACAGCCTCATTTCTCGTTTACAGTAACGCGGTTATCTGTCGCGGGTGATCCATTTAAACGGTTCGTTTGCGGGGATAAAAGCCGTATGGAGGAAATAAACTTAGTTCTGGCTTAATCTTCAAATCCTTGGTGGTCATGGAAGATGATCCCAATTTGCTTCTGAGCAGCACTGTCAGATCTCACAATAATAAATAATTTAAGACTTTAAGCATCAATTATGTTTGATTAATGTTGAAGCATTTGGAGTGCTCCATAGCTGGCTGATACGTGAGTTTTCTTGATCAGTTGTTGCACCTGATGAAGTCGGTAGCCCACGCGGAGAGAGACAGACTTTAATCCTCTTTCCATTTTCCTGTATCGCTGAACAATCGTGACATTAGGTGATTAGTAAATAAACCTAATTTTCTTATATTAAAGTTCTCTTTAGAATTTCTTGGTTACACCTTTTTAAAATGTAGGTCAATGAAATCAAAACTTCTCATGTTAGTTCGCCCACAAATGAAAAATTTACTCACTCAAACCTCTTGACTTTTTTCCTCAACGGAACACAAAATAAGACATTTTGAAGACTGCACTGGTCGTTTATGCAAATACAATGCACGTGTAGGTCAATGAAATCAAAACTTCTCATGTTAGTTCGCCCACAAATTTACTCACTCAAACCTCTTGACTTTTTTCCTCAACGGAACACAAAATAAGACATTTTGAAGACTGCACTGGTCGTTTATGCAAATACAATGCACAAGGACTGAGGCTTTCAAGCTTCAAACAGGAAACAGAAGCACCATAAAATTATCATAAATGTGGTCCACATGACCTATAAACTATATTCAAAGTCTTCAGAAGCCACACTGGTGAGGAACAGACCAAAACGAACAACATGAGCGCGAGTAAATAATGACAGACGTTTCAGTTTTGGTTGAACTAACATAGGCAAAAACATTTCAAGTGATTTTATTAAGCATATAGTAAAATCTGATTGGATGCACTACATTCAAAGTCACTGTAAAACAACCAATTCTGATCACGCAATGAATTCTATATGAATGCAGAAGTCTAAAATGTTTTTTTTTTTACTTTGCATCACCAGAAATCACTGTAAGATTACTCTAATGAACACCCTCTCATGGATTACTCCTATAGTAACAATCGAAAACATTCCAAACATTCAGTTTTGGATGGGATATTTGGCTATTTTCTATTTTGCAAACTGCCATTAGCCATTCTGGGACTTATTCACCTTGTCAAACTCAACAGGTTTTCCCAGGTGACCCCATTATGGCCTGGCGAGAGGATAGCCAGCCTGTTCCTCATGGATTTTTTGATTGCATCCTGTGGGGCACTGATATTCTTAAACTGTCATTGCCATGGATATCTGACATCAGTGAGATCTAATCAAAATAAATGGATGGAGGGCCAATGGCATTTTAGCTTCTGTTCTTGTTTGCACATGAACAGATCAGGTAAACTCTAAACGAAAATTGCATATGTCTCGTGCTACGATTTTCATTAGCCGTATGAGATCTGTGATGCCTAGAGTGACAGCGCTGTGCAATCAAGAGCTCTTCACTTATCATTTCATGACATTTTATCCACAGCCCTCTGCTCAGCAGAACAAACAAACAGGAACACATGGAGATAAAGCTGCCTGGCAACAGCACATTGTGGTTTTGTTTGTTTTTCCAGCATGTGTTTGTCTTCTCCACAGCCTTGTGTTGATCTTTTGTTTGTGTCCAAATGTGCCTCAGATGATTGTGCTGAAGCTAGTTTTCCTCAATGTTAGGATGAATTCTGGGACTTATTCACCTTGTCAAACTCAACAGGTTTTCCCAGGTGACCCCATTATGGCCTGGCGAGAGGATAGCCAGCCTGTTCCTCATGGATTTTTTGATTGCATCCTGTGGGGCACTGATATTCTTAAACTGTCATTGCCATGGATATCTGACATCAGTGAGATCTAATCAAAATAAATGGATGGAGGGCCAATGGCATTTTAGCTTCTGTTCTTGTTTGCACATGAACAGATCAGGTAAACTCTAAACGAAAATTGCATATGTCTCGTGCTACGATTTTCATTAGCCGTATGAGATCTGTGATGCCTAGAGTGACAGCGCTGTGCAATCAAGAGCTCTTCACTTATCATTTCATGACATTTTATCCACAGCCCTCTGCTCAGCAGAACAAACAAACAGGAACACATGGAGATAAAGCCGCCTGGCAACAGCACATTGTGGTTTTGTTTGTTTTTCCAGCATGTGTTTGTCTTCTCCACAGCCTTGTGTTGATCTTTTGTTTGTGTCCAAATGTGCCTCAGATGATTGTGCTGAAGCTAGTTTTCCTCAATGTTAGGATGTATTGCACATATCAGTGGTGCTTATTTCACCATTTCACAGTTTCAATAAATGAATACATCCATGGTAAAAATGTGTAATTATTAGCGTTGGCATTTCAATCTAATCCTGATCGACGGCTCGAAAATGAAGCTTGATTGCTCGTTGATGACTAATTATGTGTACTGTGAAGTGTTTTCAAGGCTAACCTGTTTTTCGGACAAATCCCTTTTTTTATTTCAAGCTCGGAACCGTAAAGAAAGACTTTCTGACAGCTCATATTTGACCTAGTTAGTCTGGTGTAAGAGTGTAATTTCAACAAAACGCATGTCTGTTAGAATCAAGACATCAATGTCAAAGCAATACTACAGAAAAGAAATGAAATCAAAATGCTTGACTTCATTTGGCAGGCAGTAATGTTTACCTTGAAGAGCCCCTGTTGCTTTTGAACGAGCAGTACAGTCTAGTACCCACTGGAAATCAGTGCTTGCTCAATACCTGTATTCAAGCAAGAACACGTCACATGGTACTGCCATGGTTAGTCGTATGCATGCCGGAGCTGCGGGGGACAGCTACTGTCTTGTGTTGATTTCTAGAGAGACCGGACTCTACATTTAGCATTTCACTAATTTAATTTCATTGAACCCTGAACCAATCAGAAATCTGTTTGTGGCAAGCATCCAGTTTAGTATGTGACCATTTTATTCCACCTGATAAAATTATAAGGATGTACAGGAATGTTGTGGGAACATAATCAGATCTGGATCCTAAAAGTAAATGTGATGGTAAATATTTACCAAATCATTTTGACAATAATCTGGAAAAGTTTCATTTTTAGCATGCTTTCATTTTCTCAGTCTTTTCACTGAATCAAAATAAAAACTGAAAACATGTGTTGATTCTCTGATTATATAACTAATTTAGTTACTCTTCAAAGCAAACCTTTAATATAACCTATTATAACCTATAAAAAAAATACAGCAATTCCAAGGATGCAAAATGAGCGTATTCTTTCAATCCAAGAGCCGAGTTGTGTCACTTCAAAGAACACAAACCTCATGCACACTCTCTAGAGGACAGAAAGAACTAGGGTGTATGAGTCTCCAGAGACATTTAAGTCACAGTGACTCTCTCTCAATTCACAGCAGCCAGTCTGAGAAAAGAAAAATGCTCTCCGACGTTTCTCGCCGCCTTAGAGATGTCTCCGAAGTTAACGTAGCATATAATTCCACCACTCCCCTTTCTGTCTCTCTCCCTGCGGCTGTGCGGAGAAAATAAGCATATTATCAAATTCTGCTCTCAAACGGCATAATTTCTTGGTTGTGTGAAATGGCTGTCTCTTCAGGGAATCCTTGGCCTGTGTAATTTCAACAAAACGCATGTCTGTTAGAATCAAGACATCAATGTCAAAGCAATACTACAGAAAAGAAATGAAATCAAAATGCTTGACTTCATTTGGCAGGCAGTAATGTTTACCTTGAAGAGCCCCTGTTGCTTTTGAACGAGCAGTACAGTCTAGTACCCACTGGAAATCAGTGCTTGCTCAATACCTGTATTCAAGCAAGAACACGTCACATGGTACTGCCATGGTTAGTCGTATGCATGCCGGAGCTGCGGGGGACAGCTACTGTCTTGTGTTGATTTCTAGAGAGACCGGACTCTACATTTAGCATTTCACTAATTTAATTTCATTGAACCCTGAACCAATCAGAAATCTGTTTGTGGCAAGCATCCAGTTTAGTATGTGACCATTTTATTCCACCTGATAAAATTATAAGGATGTACAGGAATGTTGTGGGAACATAATCAGATCTGGATCCTAAAAGTAAATGTGATGGTAAATATTTACCAAATCACTTTGACAATAATCTGGAAAAGTTTCATTTTTAGCATGCTTTCATTTTCTCAGTCTTTTCACGGAATCAAAATAAAAACTGAAAACCTGTGTTGATTCTCTGATTATATAACTAATTTAGTTACTCTTCAAAGCAAACCTTTAATATAACCTATTATAACCTATAAAAAAAATACAGCAATTCCAAGGATGCAAAATGAGCGCCGAGTTGTGTCACTTCAAAGAACACAAACCTCATGCACATTCTCTAGAGGACAGAAAGAACTAGGGTGTATGAGTCTCCAGAGACATTTAAGTCACAGTGACTCTCTCAATTCACAGCAGCCAGTCTGAGAAAAGAAAAATGCTCTCCGACGTTTCTCGCCGCCTAAGAGATGTCTCCGAAGTTAACGTAGCATATAATTCCACCACTCCCCTTTCTGTCTCTCTCCCTGCGGCTGTGCGGAGAAAATAAGCATATTATCAAATTCTGCTCTCAAACGGCATAATTTCTTGGTTGTGTGAAATGGCTGTCTCTTCAGGGAATCCTTGGCCTAATGCTGACTGGCAGCCTCTCCAGCTTGGTGGCACAGACGAGACCCGAGCCAATAGGCTGGCAATACGGCGACTGTCATCTGCCTGCTGCCCTCTATGATGTACACTGAACCCAAACGCTGCTAATGTTTCCACCAATTAAGGGCAGAGGGCTGACTTTTCTTACCAAAATGGGCTTTGAGGATAAACACTGGGCCTTTCAAACAGGCTTCCCTTTCAGACGTCCTTTGAAGGACACGAGATTCTGGTGAGGCATAGGGGAAATTATAGGGGTTTGTTGTTAGGCTACTTGGCACTCCAGGAACCTCATCGGCTTGTCCAAGTATCAGAGACAAAACTCAAGGGGAAAAGAAAAAAAAAGTCCCAGGATCCTCTCAATTCCTTGAAAAAGCTGGGCGCTAGGCTCTACCCTTGAAACACACAATCCTTTGTACGACGCCATAATGCGTCCCTCCTATTTCCTGTCCTGAAACCTCTAATGCGTGTCCCTTCACATTTCGCTTCTTCTATAGTCTCGTGGAAGTACTCATTTGTAATTTCCTCTAAAAACTGAAGGAACCTCAATACAGTCCTCCTGACACCAGAGCAGGTTAGAGCTAAAATGATCGGGGAGGCAAAGCAAACACATTAACTCACATTTCAGAGGAGGAGGGACCCAGAACAAACTGTTATTGTCCTCCATTACTATATTCAAAATGAGCCCCCGAAGTCCCTTGTAAGTAAAGGGCATTAGCTATATGAGGAGACAATTCATTTTCGATACAAAAGCATAGGCCTAGCTACTATTTTTAAATAGCACAATTTGCTGCTGTGTTACGATGGTCCTTCTATTTTTAAGGGCAGTTCGAGCAGGATTGCACATCTCTCATGTTGTTGGCAAGCTGCTAAAACTAGACGACTGTTCAAAACACTCTGATTACTTCATGACTGATCAAAACAAGGTTGTTCCAATAGGTTCAGAATAAATTTTCTGAAACCCCACTTTGCTGAAATGAAACATTCTTCCTAAAACAAACAAGTTGTGTTGTCTATTTTGGTCACAGTTTTATATGCATGATATTGTTTGAGCTGTGAAAGGCATTGTGGTCAGTCGGAGGCAGCCTCCTCTCCATCATCATCATTAGGGCCGTGGAGCAGGGCCTTTGGATAATGAGAAAGCAGAAGAGGGTGGTGGCAGAGGGTTTGGCGGACACTGTACAGTAGTTTTGGCATCCACACTCTGACAGCATTTTTTAGATGGTGGGTTGAGTATAATTTGACGTCCTTGTGTATAAGTACACCATATTGTTTGGGAATTAAGTGCAGCGTCTAGGCCTGTAATTACACGTTCACAATAACTGGTATTCACTGAGGCTGGAAATAGCTTGAAGGGTTCCGGTCTGTGCTCTGATGCCGGCTAACTTCATAGGAATGGGCTGTGTCTCCTCTCAAATGTCAAACAGTTCTTATTTTAGAAACAAAGGGTTGTCTTTTACTGCTTACAGATCTGGCTGGGCAGAAGTTCATTGTTCAACTGCTTCCTGATTAACAGAGTCACAGTGTTCTATACTGTAGACGCCACAGGAAGAGAGAGGAGATGAAAAAGGGGGCCTGCAGAACTGGCTTCATTTCACTTCATCAGTGTGAATTTGAATGGAATCGGCAACGCCCCACAGGAAGTTCAGTTGGAATTTGAACTGGAATGACAAGAAGGAAAATTTACGGAATTGTAATTTACAGAAATTCCACATAGGCAATGCATTCTGGGAAATGAAGTGTGCATCCCCACATCCATCCATCCATCCTCACTTGAATGTTAAAAACATTAGTATACACTACCGTTAATATTTATTTATTTATTTGGAAGACATTAATACTTTTAAGGATGCATTTAACTTATCTAAAAAGTGTTAGTAAAGACATTTATAATGTTAGAAAATATTTATATTTCATGTAAATGCTGTTCTTTTGAACACTGATAATAATAACTAACATTTCAAAATAAACAGTTTGCAACAAACTTTGATTTTACATTTACATTTATTCATTTAGCAGACACTTTTATCCAAAGCGACTTACAAATGAGGACAATGGAAGCAATCAAAATCAACAAAAGAGCAATGATATACAAGTGCTATAACAAGTCTCAGTTTGCTTAACGCAGTACACGTAGCAAGGGTTTTTTAAATAATATAATAATAATAATAATAATAATAAAAAATTCTATAAAAAACAAAACAGTTGTGAATTTTTGTTGAATTTTGAATTCATTTTAAATATGCTCTCTTGCATTCAAATTGTATTTATGTTGCTACTTTAGTTCAAATTTACGTCAAATTAAAGAGATTTTAAATGCATTTTCAAGTCGGAAAAAAGTCAAAATGTGCCAACTACAAGTCAAGTTTACTGGTTGCAGAACCATACTGAAGACCAGCATATAGCAAAGTGATAGAGGGAACATGGATGCTCAGTGGCCGTGCAGGTGCGTCATCCGTCTGAGTTGTCATTGACTTTGGTGTTTCTAATAGGCTCCCCAGGTGGTACTTTACATGAGACCTAATCAGTCAGTGAGGGCTCTACTTCTCTCAGACCTGCCCAGCTGGAGGGGAGGGTTAGACAGCACCGTCCAGACAAACGGCCTGCTGGGACCCTCCACACAACCCCCTCTCTTTACCAGCCGCCTTCGGCTCTCAGTGACTGGCCATATTCAAGGACACAGCAGCGCGCCCAAGCCGCATTTAAATCTCACAGATCCGTGTTCGGTCTCCATCTATTTTCTTGTTTTTGTCCCATTCTGAGCACATGAAGAATGTGAAAGAAAGAGAAATAGAAATCAACAAAAACTTGACTTACTCCGGAACCGCCGACAATGTTCAACCGTGTAGTCGGCCAAGCGATCCCTGCTGTGAGCATGACCAATTGCTCTCTAATGAAAGTTAAAGTACTGAGGGCCTGAGAACCCACTGTGCTAGTCTGGCCATTTTATTCTTTTATATATTTAATATTCCTTGTGTATCTCAACAACGCTTGCGTCCTCCTCCATCGCCTACACTTTGATACAAATTACAGGTGTCCTCCCACATAAGTCTACCTGGTGATGTCAAAACTTCACATTCAAAAAATCAGACCTGTAAATGCAAGAAATAATAGCTCTCCCTATGGAACAATTCAAGTAACAATGCCACTGTTCAATGCAACAATGCCAGTAAAGCATATAGAGAATGTCAAGTAACTGCCTTACTTTTACTTGATACAAAGAGAGTTCAACAGAGTACAACACAATCTGTATTAGATTATCTTATATGAGATGACAGACAGACAGACAGACAGATAGACAGATAGACAGATAGATAGATAGATAGACCTAAAAGACTAATTAAAACTCATTAAGAAGTAATAATGGCCCCAATTTATATTAAGTGGCCTTAATTACTATGCACTTACATCAAAAATGAAGTACAAATACTAAAGGAATCAAATAAATGCATTTTAAAGAAATTTAAATTGTTTAATTTTCAAGCACTGAATCAAAACCAAACAAAAACCAATGAATCGTAAATCAAATCGATTCAAAATCAACCCAAAGATTAACTGCCCTATTTGTGTGTCACCATTATGAGGAAAAACTTTAAAAGTCAAATTCTCCACTCCTAACAAACTCTCACAGCTGTCTTTTACCCTCTAGGTCTCAGTACAAAAAGGAAGAAAACACAACACAACACGTTACTTAGTTCAGTAACCTAAATGGGATTTACACAATTCAACTAAGGTCCTATAAGAAAACATATAACTGCTCACCGGAGAGGAAGGTTGGGGTATCTGAGAGCACTTGTGGTTTCCTCAGGCAACAAGAGAAGCCATGGAGTATTGATTGGTTACAGCAAGTCTTCCAGCAAGACTCTCTCCATTAAGGAGATACTTCTGTTCATACAAGTCAAGTTGTACTGTTAAGTGTTTGCCCTGGAACAAAACACTTTGGAAAAAAGTTGCATGTGAATAACATAATTTGAAAAAGCAAACTAGGATGAATCATTTATAGCCACAAAGATCACTGCAGTCATTACTGAAGTGATTTGTGATGTTTGGTGGATAAAGGACAACGCTGTGTTATTCAGGGAGGAATCTCTCAGTTCAACAAAGAGGGTCTGAAGTGAAATATTTACGTCATTGATGGCTAAGAACAAACCAGACCAGAGCAGGGGCCTGTTCATTTGGGTTAGCTTGTCAGGTAACCATATTATGACAGGGTGAGGTAACAATGCTTGTGTAGACGTCATATTTACCGGGCCACTTGCCGGAGCCACAAAGTGAAGGAAACTACCGTAAATGGTTAAGACCATTATTTAGTCTGTTGTCCGCTAAGAAAGAGGATGTGGTCTTGTGACAACATACAAGAATGAACTTCTTGTTAAATATTTATTTATATGCCTTTTGTGACTAAAGGAAAGTGATTCTTTCAGATAAATGGGTTTTCTACTTAATCGACCATTAACTAAACAAAATTATGCTGTGCTAGCTAAAATAGCCAGGATCATTACATCGTTTCATAGACAAGGCTTACGCCTAGTCCCAGACTAAAATATGAGTCTGAGCTGTTTCAAATGAAAGAAACTTGCACTGACTGATCTTAAAATATATCAGTATCTTTGTTTTGCCTCAATACGCACACCAGTAATGTTTTTTTTTCTAAGGCACATTTATAAAAATTACTTAAATGTCCTAACTGAACAATGGCCTAATCCTGGCTTAGTCTAAGCCCTGTCTGGTTATCCTGGACGAAAACTTTCTCCAGAGTGCTCAGGACCTCAGACTGGGCCGAAGGTTTATCTTCCAACAAGACAATGACCCTAAGTACACAGCTAAAATAACGAAGGAGTGGCTTCACAACAACTCTGTGACTGTTCTTGAATGGCCCAGCCAGAGCCCTGACTTAAACCCAATTGAGCATCTCTGGAGAGACCTAAAAATGGCTGTCCACCAACGTTTACTATCCAACCTGACAGAACTGGAGAGGCTCTGCAAGGAGGAATGGCAGAGGATTCCCAAATCCAGGTGTGAAAAACTTGTTGCCTCTTTCCCAAAAAGACTCATGGCTGTATTCGATCAAAAGGGTGCTTCTACTAAATACTGAGCAAAGGGTCTGAATACTTAGGACCATGTGATATTTCAGTTTTTCTTTTTTAATAAATCTGCAAAAATGTCAACAATTCTGTGTTTTTCTGTCAATATGGGGTGCTGTGTGTACATTAATGAGGAAAAAAAATTAACTTAAATTATTTTAGCAAATGGCTGCAATATAACAAAGAGTGAAAAATTTAAGGGGGTCTGAATACATTCCGTACCCACTGTATATATATATGAAGAGTTCATTATTCCAAGTAATATCAATCAAACTGCAGTTGGGTTGTTTTGATTAAGTAATAATAACTTAAACAAATACAGGTAATTTACTAAATTAAAGTTCCTTGAAAGTATGTTTTTTATATTAAAAGTTTGTTTTATAGCAAAAGCAGATAACTCCAACAAGTTGTTTTTTTGGGCAAAAGCAGATAACTCCACATTTCATGTTTTAGAGTTTAAAAAAACACTTGTTTAATCTTGGTAATCTCCTCAGATGACAATGTAGATGCCTGACAAACGTTGTTGTTTTTGTGATCATAAACTGTATGGATGTGATTACACGCAATACACAGAGCTTTTTCCTCACCATTGTAACGTGCTGCTTTGCAAGGTTCCGTGAAAACGTTTCAGCTTTTATTTTC
>NW_015505781.1:357418-368377 GCF_001515645.1 Sinocyclocheilus grahami | reverse complement strand
TATATACACGTATAAAATATGTGTGTGTACTTGTTTATGCTACATTGTGGGGACCAAATGTCCCCACTAGGATAGTAAATCCTGAAATTTTTGACATTGTGGGGACCGGCCTGTGGTCCCCACCAGGGGAAAACTGGTTAAAAATAGTAAATGATGTTTATCTGAAAGTGTAACAATGCAAACAGGTTTTCTGTAAGGGATAGGTTTAGGGTTAGGGGATAGAAAATATAGTTTGGTCATTATAAAAGTAATATAAGTCTATGGAAAGTCCCCACAATTCACAGAAACAAACGTGTGTGTGTGTGTGTGTACTTGTTTATGCTACATTGTGGGGACCAAATACAAGGATAGTAAAACCTGAAATCTTTGACATTGTGGGGGTCCCCACGGGAAAACAATGATTAAAAATAGTAAATGATGTTTATCTGAAAGTGTAACAATGCAAACAGGTTAGTTTATGGTTAGGGTTGGGTTAGGGGATAGAAGATAAGTCTGATTTGGTTTGGTCAGTATAAAAGTAATAGAAGTCTATGGAAAATCCCCACAATTCACAGAAACAAACGTGTGTGTGTGTGTGTGATTTTTTGCAATCCTAAACAAACCTTAAATTAATTCTATAAATGCATTTCAAAACAAACAAACAAATAAATAAACAAACAAAAACTATTAAAATCGCTGTTAATCGAATCTACTTGTGTATCAAAATCAATGACTGAATTCTGACTTGAAACAAAAACCAAGTGAATCATGAATCTAATTCATACATCTTACTTTTGCTAATCTTACTAAAAGTGACACATCTGCAAAGAAACAGCAGACTAATGAAGTTTATTAAACACCAATGTTTTTAATTTGATTTTTTAAATTGCAAAGGGCAGTGGCAAGAGTAATCACTGAGTTGGAGAAACTTCTAGATCGCCAGGACTGCCACCTTGGCCTTCGCAAACACGCCTGGCTTGCAGGCAGCGCCTGGAGGTGAGCGTGCTGAGAAGTCAGACGTCTGTGAAAGTTTTACACTAAACCTACTTTTCCAAGCCTATGGAACAGCCATCCTCAAACCTGTTTACAAGAAAACACCACATCACAGAACCTGCTGTGGGGTAATTTTGGAAGCGACCAAAGGCGTGCCATCAGCGCAGCGTTCCCAGACGCTCTGAAACACAGCCGTAATGAGAGGCGAAAAAGTTTTGCAATTCTCCTCCCTGCACTGTGGCAAAAGCGCAGAGAACTCGGCTTGAGCGTAACGTAGCGAAAAGCCGCATCCTCTCTTCCACTGTGAGAACAGAGGGCACGTAAAACAAACAACACACTAAAAATACTAAGTTTGCCTATACAAACATGCTGCTTAATGAGCCAACGGTTTAGAAAGAGAGACTCACTCGTAGAGCCCTGCGTAGTCTACCACACTGATGTCTAGAGGAGAGACGAGATCAGAGGGAGAAAAAACACAGAAGCACAATGAAAGCGTGGAGAAAGAGAAGCAGAAGACGACTCAAACAGTGAGCAAGAAGAAGAGCGGGAGAGAGAGAGTATATTCCACACATCTCTGAGGGGGGCTAGTGGGAACTACCTGAGTGAGCACTGAGCAGAGAAACGAACACAGATGTTGAGGCATTTCTACAGGGTTATGCTTGATAAACTGAGAGTTTGCACGTTGGAGCACATCTTTCTGCACTCATACCATCGGGTCGTCGCTTCACTCCTCGGGGCTGTGCTCTTATTGTGCCGTAGACCAGAAAATGGCTCTGGTAATGCTGTCTGGGGTGATTTGATGGTTAAGGACATGTCTAGTAGTACAACCACTAATAGTGGAATTTTGTCTTGCATTTTCTGAAAATGCTAAAGTTCACAGTAATTTATCTGGATTTTGCACAATTCTCAATTGTCTGGAGACCAAACTAGGTCACAGCAATTTTTGGGCTCAAAAGAGCATAGTTTATATATATTTTAGCAGTATTTTTGTTAATTTGCATTGTATTCCCTTTAAAAATGATCCTTTAAAAACTAGAAAAACAATCACAGTGATAAATATGTATCACTGTAACTACCACAGACAGCGTTTTTGAAAGTGTTCTGATTGAAAAATTGTTCATTGCATTAGATCCAGCGTATTAGATATTATTTAATAAGGTAACTGACTACACGTTCTATATGGTGTTTCGACTGATGAATTCTTATGTCCACAAATGTTAGAATAAAAGGTAAGACAATTAACAAAACTTTAAATGAGAAAGACTTTTTGAATGGACAAAAAAAAGAGCAAAAAGGTTTAAAAAGGGCAAAAATAATTATTGTTATAAATCTGTAGATTGTGGCTATTAAATATGTCAATATTTTACTGATGTTAGCTCTGCAGTATACACAGTTCAAATGAACATACAGTAAACACCATATACAAGATCAATTAATACATATTATATACATAACTATAATTAATATTACAAAGTACAATGCAGATATACTGTAGGTACAGTAACTACTGCATGTAATATAATCTTTGTATAAAGCATTTTACCTTGCTATACAATTTTCCTTTTTTTAATCATTATAATATAATGATAATTAAATGATTATGAGATAACTGACATAGTATTTCCACTCACACTATGATCAAAAATACATGCCACTGACATAAACTTGCAGTGCATTTTGAAAGTTTCGAATATGGCTCATATACTGTAAGCCCTGCTGTAACTACTGCCATAAAAAATAATTATTGTTATAAATCTGTAGATTGTGGCTATTAAATATGTCAATATTTTACTGATGTTAGCTCTGCAGTATACACAGTTCAAATGAACATACAGTAAACACCATATACAAGATCAATTAATACATATTATATACATAACTATAATTAATATTACAAAGTACAATGCAGATATACTGTAGGTACAGTAACTACTGCATGTAATATAATCTTTGTATAAAGCATTTTACCTTGCTATACAATTTTCCTTTTTTTAATCATTATAATATAATGATAATTAAATGATTATGAGATAACTGACATAGTATTTCCACTCACACTATGATCAAAAATACATGCCACTAACATAAACTTGCAGTGCATTTTGAAAGTTTCGAATATGGCTCATATACTGTAAGCTCTGCTGTAACTACTGCCATAGTATGAACAAAAGACTCATTGAGGAAAAATCCCCCATCTCTCATTCTGACATAAACAGACAGCAGTGTATATGCAGCCATATACTGGACACACTCTGCCAGCTCCGCTGGCGAGACAGACCTCACCATATTCCTTAAGAGACTACTACAGTTGTCTCTGGTACAGAACGTCTAATATTTTGCACCTGGCAAGCAAAAAATAGTTTTATTTTGTATGTTGCAAAGTGACAATTTTCTCTCTCTCTCTCTCTCTCTTTCCTTTTAAGGTTAGTACTGCCAGATAATTTTGTTGTTTCAGCCTTTTTATCCATGTTTGACTTCTGCTGTGAATTTGTCTCCACCGCTATGCATAAAAAGGCTGAGTGTGCAGTGTTTTAAGTTCAAAAACAAAACCCAGGAATGTTTAATTTCTTACATTATAAAACTCTTTGGACATGGTCAGTTGAGCTAGAGATATAATAAGTTTACAGTAGTAGCGGATGGCAGCTTTAATGAGAGTAGGCAGCTGAGGAGTTATTCTTAATCAAAGCTGATGAGGCTTTGGGGCACATGCACGCCTTCATAATAGAGAGAAAAACTGGAATCATTTTTACAATAACCTATATGTCCTCTTGTCACAAATCATTAAAAGGAAACGAGCGGAAAATGCAGCAACAATTACACAAAGAAAAAAAACAGGAAAACTTTCTTCTTTCTTTTATGGATTACGTTTCTGGTTACATCAAAGCAATTGTGAAAAGATAAACAATTAACCATTGGACTGGGAATATGTTCATAAATAATGTATTTATTTTTTCCCTCCCTTTCTCTTAGAAAATAAGTTCTGAAATGAGTAACCTTATATAGATCTAAAAGTTTTCATGCTGTGAATTGACACACAAGATATTAGCCTTTCCCCTAAAGGCCACCGGAAGAAAAGAAAAAGGAATAGCAATGACATTTGTGCCTACCAAAACAGACAGACAATTACTGCAGAGAGGAGACTCTACACCAAACACTGTATAAACTGTATAATAAAATATAATGAAATGTATAATCATCAAATTATTGGCAACCACTTTCAGATATGAAATTAAAAGGGAATTTCAAAAACAAGAGCCTAGCCACACATTTTCTTTCTTGTGCTTTTTTCCCCGTTTCTAATCTTTAAAAAGCACATAAATAAATATAAATAAAAACATCTTAATATATATATATAGAAATACAGACAATATAGAAAACTGTAAATGTTCTAAAAATGTATAATAATTATTATTATAATAATAATAATAAGTACATAAATACTTCTACTAATAATAATAATTATTTATTTTGTTAATCTATTTTTAGTCTTTTATTTAAACACTTTTTAAGGCTCCGTTGTCGAGGTCAGTACTGTTCAGAATGCATAATATTTTCTAGACGGCTGTAATAACCTCATACCTTTAGCCTAACCAGTGGCGTAGTAGAGGTGGCTAAAGCAATATTACTTTATAGTAGAGAGAGACCTGGGTGGTCCATGAGCATGAATGCGGAGCACCGGTCGGTCCTCTTTGCTACGGTTCAGCGAGAATGGAGAGCTCTTCTCCATCTCTCTCACTCTCACTCTCTCTGATGAGTCAGCCCATTCTCCCGCTCCTCGGCCGTCCTGTTTGTTTGGGATTTGTGGTCTAAGCCAAAAAAATATATAAAAAAATCAGCTACAGAAGTAATAGAAAAAAAGGCAGAGGTTTAGAAATAAAGAGAAAATGTTGTTCAATATTTGGACGTATTCTGACTGTCTGCTTAAATATTGCCCCGTGGCTGTCGGGATGGAGTGAGAAACAAGGGTTTCAGTAAGACTAACAATGAGATCTCTGTGGCAACGAGGCAGACTGTTTATCTGTCTGTCTGCTGGTTTATCGGACTGTCAAATTATCCTTCTCTGCAAACATCTTCCCGCTCCGTGAACATAAATAACATATGCCGAGCGAGTCATGTGACTCTATAACCGGAGGTTAACAGGGTTACTTAATGAGATGAGATGTTTTTGACCGTTTCTTTAAATATAGGAGACAGCATGCGATTCCTTTGCATTATTCATAAAGGCGGAAAAAATGTGTTTTCTGCACATACAGACAAGATAATGTCAAAAATAAGTACGTGTGAACCGGGTGTAGCGAATGTGTGACATTTTTCTGATTTTACAGAACTGGTGTAGGAAATTTATGAGACATGGTGACAGAGATATATTACAGTTGAACAGACTTATAACAGTCACACATCAAAGCTCTGAGTGGGGTTTGAACCGCTGCATTTCAAGCAGAGAAAAACCACCATCCTGCCAAGACCAACAGGCTGGGCTGCCTTTAAATGCAATGACTCTCTTGAACATAAGGATACAAACTGATTCAAGTTTCAATGGTTCACTGAGGCTACTGTTTATAAACTAAATTACACAGGTTTGGACCCAGAATCACAGGCCACTTCAGTTAAAAGTTCAATCCTAGCGAATAACTTCCAAAGACATTTACATCAAATGATTCACAAGCTCTTGAAGCATCACCAGCGAGTGTCAAATACGATTTCGGATCATCTATGACATAAACCAGTGTTACAGCATCCTCCTCCACCTTGCAAAATAAATCACAGCCTTAAATGTGCCACATAGGAACACATCATAAATATTTCACATATAGGCATCCGAAGGAATCTACGACATAAC
Organism: Sinocyclocheilus grahami; assembly: GCF_001515645.1. Classification (NCBI taxonomy): domain Eukaryota; kingdom Metazoa; phylum Chordata; class Actinopteri; order Cypriniformes; family Cyprinidae; genus Sinocyclocheilus; species Sinocyclocheilus grahami. The sequence goes on along the minus strand of NW_015505781.1, from coordinate 362,565 downwards.
ACGTTACTGAAAGGCCTTTACGGTGATTAAAAAATTTGGCGAAATGCTTTAGCCAGAATATATTATTTTTATACTTGCCGCAATGAAGTCGTAGTCAGCTCTGTGTGCCTTGGGTGGGGGCCAGGGCATAAAATTCCCTCCATTTAGCCACAGAAATGGTTGCTAAGGAGTTGGTGTATTGACCAAACAACTCATTCACTCCCTGCCATTCGGTTACGGACTGTGGGCTCGAATTGTCACAACCGTGTTATTCATTGCCCCTGACACGCTCTGTAAGAATATATAAGTTCAAAACTTGACAAGTGTAAACAGACACCCTTCGTGCGACCCGTTCCTCCATTTAGCCACAGAAATGGTTGCTAAGGAGTTGGTGTATTGACCAAACAACTCATTCACTCCCTACCATTCGGTTACGGACTGTGGGCTCGAATTGTCACAACCGTGTTATTCATTGCCCCTGACACGCTCTGTAAGAATATATAAGTTCAAAACTTGACAAGTGTAAACAGACACCCTTCGTGCGACCCGTCCCAGTCACTTGAAACGCAAAAAAGACTTTCCACTGGGCTCATTTGTCTACAGTTTCTCTCACTTTGGTTCACGGAGCGTGACGCACAGATGATCTGCTGTGTAACTGCGCACATGCAAGCTCAATAACAGGCTCTCTACATTAATGACTTAATCTGCATAAGGCTCTTTGATGTTCAGACTGCTCTTATTAGAATATGAAAGCAGTTTCAGATGAGAAACAGTTCTGTTTTGTGTCTGGATTCAGTTCTTTGCTGTGTGTGAATCCTTTGTGACTCGTATGGGGTGTTCACACACCAAATGGCTTTGTGGGTGCATAATCAGGACAGTGTTGTACGGCATTACAATAACGGCCGGATAAGAAGGTGCGTTCAAATGCATTTCAGTAATAATCTGATAATGAGGGGCTAAAAAACAGGGTTTAATTCTATAGTTGTACCTTAATAAAGTGAAGAGGGAAGCCCATTTTGACATCTTACACTGTAAATTTCCATTCAGGGCCTGTTCAGATGACATATTAGGCTCTAATGTTTAGCTGGGCAGTGTCATGCGAGCTCTGCCTCCTCTTTCAGACTATTTTTTCCCACCTCATCCGAGGACACAAACAAAGAATTGCCTCAGACAGGAAATTTCCTTCATTTCGATTAAGCGAAAAAAAAAGTGAGTTAGGTTTAAGAAGGAAAGAAGGGGAGGAAAAAGAGCTACAGTGAAATTCACAGCCACCCAGGATTTTGGAAGACTTGCAAGGACCGCATGAGGGACCAACATCCGACCACTTCACACAGACGCTACGGGACGTGTGGACACACCTCTGTGTGGTGTAAACACGCTCGTGCCTGATCCCTCATCTGGCTCCACTGCCAAAGACAAGAGTTTAAGTCATTCCTGTGCATGTGAGATTGCTCTTTTATCTTAAAGGGTTCATATGATGCTTTTTTAAAGATCATTATTTTGTGTATTTCGTGTAACAGAATATGTTGACATGCTTTAATGTTCAAAAAACACATTATTTTTCAAATACTGTACATTATTGTATGTCCTCTATGCCCCGCCTCTCTCAAACGCTTCGTTTTCTACAAAGTCCCTCCTTCCGACAAGCGCAGTCTGCTCTGATTGGCCAGCTGACCCAGTGCATTGTGATTGGCCGAACACCGCAAGCACTCGTCGGAAATGTAACGCCCCTTACCATAATCGCGAGCTTCATCTTTCAAAATAAATGTAAAGACAGAGTCCGGAAGGGGAACAGAGTCACGTGACAGACACAGTGATGAAGCTGGTATGTGTTTGCAGTACACAAGCCACGGTTAAGACAGCTGACTCCACTGTGATGTTACTCTCTCTCTCTCTCACACACACACGATGCGCAAAACTCCACATTTGAACAGTCAATAGCAAATACTTAAACTAATAACAAAACAGTAGCTGATTCAGAAGCGCCAGATTGTCATAGCAAAGTCAGAATTACCTCCTCTCCTAGGTTCACGAAACGGTCGTCCATAAAATGCATTGCTGTTCTGTTGTAAGTAATCTTAAAGATTCCTAAATACATCTACTCTCAGAAGGCCAAATAAAGTGCTTTTGCTTTCGCCTAGAAACACTAGAAGGTTGGGTTAAAACAACCCAATTGCTGGGTTTGTCCCTATTTTACCCAGCACTGGGTTGTATTTAACCCAGCATTTTTTAGAGTGTAGGATATTTTATTGTGTTTTTGGTCACTTTTAATTATACTTGTCTTTTTTGGTCACTTTTGCTAGTCAATATAGACTGTCATAGTATGACAAGAGCTGCATAATGATTCTTTAAAAAAAAAATTATATAAAAAAAAAAAATACACCCCTATGGGTCTGGAATGGAATTACACGAGGGTGAGTAAATAAGGACAGAATTTTAATTTTCGAGGGAACTTTTCCTTTAAGAGGACTTATTAAAGTCGCCTTTCAAACTCCTTTATTCTTTGATTGACTTGAAGTGATAGAATCACTCCTAAAAGCGCATATATATGTGTGTTTTAGGGGAAGCTGGAAATATGAGGAGCTGAAAGCTTGTGCACATAGGTATGTGTGTGTTTGTGTCAGTCTATCGTTCCTGTGTTTGGTTGCAAAGATGCAGACCTGCATGTAAACGTGTACCCGTGTGTATGTGTGTGTACGTGTGTTGAAAAGCTACGCGTCCAGAGCGGAGCTCCAGCGCGCCTTTCACATGCCAAAGAAAACTGTGGTCGGAAGAGGCCGCTAATAGAGCATGATGCACGTCACCTGAAACTAAAATCATCGGCAACCAAGAAACCACAGCAGGCAGGCATCTCCCTGGCTCCGCTATTAAAGTCTTCCAGAGCCTCCTGGGACCAGCCCCTTTGCCCATACCCAGACCCTCATTTCCCTGCCGGTCCACCGTAAGCCTCCATTAGCCTCCACTGCTTCCGCTCGCATGTCTGACCTCCTTATGGTAGAGATGAACAACCGAGGTTAGAGCTGGACGAGCTGTTAACAACTCTATAAACTTTCCTCAAGCCTCCGTCTGATGGTCTTCATCAGAAACTAGCTTCAGAGAAGATATTTTGAAGAACATTCTATTGTATGGACATTAGATTCTATTGTCTTTAAATTGTGTTTTGCAAAATAAAGATATACAGGAATGGAACAACAATACGGTGAGTAAATTGAGTAGTGAATTCCTTTTTATTATATCCTCTGAAGTGGGAAAAAGGATGTGTAGGATAGGAACGCTTTCTCCTTCCACTCATCTTAACACACAAGCAGCTCTCGCTGACAATGATTACCAGAGGTAATGACACAGAAAAATATTCATCACATCCAGTTTACTCCACTACATACTGATGAAGCCAAATGAGACACTGATTTTAACAGGTTTTTGTTATTTCTTTTTAATTTAAACTTTAAAATAAAAATAGTTAAGTGATTGATCTTCATGTTAATGCAATGTTAAATAAAACCAAACTTATTATAATTTGAAGTACATTTTTTAAAGTATGCTTAGTTTATGATCGTTATCCTGTATATATATATGCAACTTCATCTCTTTAGAAATTCCACTTAAGAAGTTCTTTGAAACTTTGCAAGCTATAGTTTCAGCTGCTTCCCCGTATCCAATGAGAAGGTCAATGAAGAGTGCTTGCCAAACACATTAACACTGCATTCACTCTTAGACCTGTGAGTCTGAATCACTCAAAGTTTGCTCAAAGTTTAAGTATAACTAAGCATTGGCTGTTTGTAAAAGCCAGTTATTTTTGTGCCAAATGTCCTTTATGGAGCACTTAGAGTCCTCTCAAACAGCTTCATTCGTTCCCCCACTGTCTGCACCTTCTGGGCCATCTCAATGTCAGGGTCAATAGCTTCATAACAGATCTCAATTAATGTGCCACACAAATATACTGGCACATCAGCCTGTATTTAACTGTAGCCCAGTGGCAACACTTTACAATAGGGTTCACCTTGTTGAAATTAGTTAATGCATTAGGTAACAATGTTTACAATAAATTTCTACATACATTACCATTCAAACGTTTGAGGTTGGTAAGGGTCTCCGATGCTCAACAACACTGAACTTATTTAATCAAAAATACAATAACAACAGAAATATTGGGAAATATTATTACAATTAAAATTAAAGATACATTTAATTCAATTAAGATTAAATAAAAAAAGTTTTATATTTATATATTTATATCTATATATCAGAAATCATTCTAATATGCAGATTTTACATTTCATATTATTATCAATGTTGAAAACAGCTGTGCTGCTTGTTATATTAATATTTTTGTGGAAACTGTGATACATTTTTTTCATGATTCTTTGATGAATAGAAAATTCAAGACCTTTAAAAAAAGCAATTATTGGAAATGTCACTCTTGTTTAATTTAATGCATCTTTGCTGACTAAAAGTATTAATTTATTTCCAAAAAAAAATACTAACCACAAACTTTGTGTACTGTATACAACTTTTCATAGATAGACTGCATATCATAACACTTGGAAAGCTGCTCGACCAATCAGACTGAAGGATTAACTAATTAACTGTTCTATAACTGTGTGCATTTAAAATAGTAGTAAAAAATAAATAAATAAAACAATTTGCCCCCAATGGAGAACACCCCCTGTCTCCAGGTAATTTATTTCATCCATTAAATTGTTTAGCGTTCCTTTGCCAGTGTTTTGATGTCTGCAAACAAAATCCAGAGTTCTTCCTCTCTCTCTCTCTCTCTCTCTCTCTCTCTCTCTCTCTCTCTCTCTCTCACGCACACACATATCACTTCTGCCTGGTGACAGCTTGTGGGTGGGAGAGGAGACGACTAGTGTCAATAGTGTCTATTAAAAAGGACCACACAGGCCAACGGCCGGCCATGATGGATGATTATCTAAAAGTGTGACAGGTGCTGGGATGGTGGGGGAGCCCAACCTCTCTCTGTCAGCTCCTCTGTGTGTGTGAGAGAGAGAGAGAGAGAGAGAGAGAAAGAGAGAGCACGTGTGAGAGTTTGTCCCTTCTTCTGTCAGCAAACCACTTTTTGTGAGTGTATGAGGCTTTATCCCTCTCTCTTCCACTGTCTGCCAGCTTCTTTCGTATTTATGTGTGTGTGTGTGTGTGTGTGTGTGTGTGTG
>NW_015505781.1:326760-357126 GCF_001515645.1 Sinocyclocheilus grahami | reverse complement strand
CTCTCTCTCTCTCTCTCTCTTTCTCTCTCTCTCACACGCACACACACACATCACTTCTGTATGGTGACAGCTTGTGGGTGGGAGAGGAGACGACTAGTGTCAATGGTGTCTATTAAAAAGGACCACACAGGCCAATGGCCGGCCATGATGGATGATTATCTCAAAGTGTGACAGGTGCTGGGATGGTGGGGGAGCGCAACCTCTCTCTGTCAGCTCCTGTGTGTATGTGTGAGAACGTGTGAGAGTTTGTCCCTTCTTCTGTCAGCAAACCACTTTTTGTGAGCGTATGAGGCTTTATCCCTCTCTCTTCCACTGTCTGCCAGCTTCTTTCGTATTTATGTGTGTGTGTGTGTGTGTGTGTGTGTGTGACATTGCCCCCCCACCTCACCTCCATCCACACCAACATTTCTCCATGCTTTCTGTCGCAAGCTCCCTCTTTTCTATCACCTGCTTTTTCTTCCTTTAAGGTTTCGGTCATCCTGTTTCTCTTAGTCAAGATCCCCCTGGCCCCCTCCCCGTTGTCCTGCTATCTCTCTCTGCTGCACTCTCTGTATTGACACTTGGGAGATAACTCTACATGGCTAATGAGGCTGTGTAAGGGTCTTTCTGCCTGCACTCTGTCTCCTAACTGTCCAATCTCCCTGTCACCGTGGGTGAGAGTGGCCTATCTGAACCATTACAAGCCATCCTGGATATCTATCTACTCCTGAGTCACCACACACACACACACACACACACACACACACACTCACAGGTTTGTTTTTATGGTTTATGGGGACTCTCCATAGGCGTAATGGTTTTTATACTGTACACACCTAAACCTACCCCTCACAGGAAACATTCTGCAGTTTTAGATTTTCAAAAAAATTCATTCTGAATTATTTTTACGGGGGCACTGAAAATGTGTAATACATATGTCATACCCATGTTATTATACAAATTAGTGTCCTCATAAACCACATAAACATGCACACACACACATGCAGATGAAAATGCACACATGCACTCCATACACAAATGCACACAGAGTGTTTTTCTCTGTCTAAGGATTTGTTTTTACATTTTTTTTAAAAAGTCAGACCCTTTTAATGCCTTTTTCACTTATGCATTGCATGTTAAGTTTCAGGTACATCTCAAATCATTAAGGCTGACAAAAACCTAACTAGACTGTGCAAAACGAAATCACTGCATAATACTTATTACGTTATTTACGCCCAATGTGGCTATACTACGATGTCTCTCAATAGTGTCTGTCAATTATTCAGTTGACTGTGACAGTTGACATTTTCCTATGAGTTTGTTGTGTTGCATACCAGACATTATTTTCTTTGTCAATCTAAAATATTATTAATTTTAATTAACAAATATTATAAACAAATATGTTAATTAATCCATTGTATTCATTAATCAGCTTGTGTTGGAATCAAGATATTTAATCAAATTTATTTGGGGGAAAAACAGCCTAAGTGGAGCAAAATATCTCATTAATCAAGTAGTAGTTCAAATTGTCCATATTGTACATACTTTGCACATAGTCAATATAATAAAAAAAGAGAATCATCTACACACAAAAATAAAATTTAATTAAATAGAGAAAATACATTAAAAGAAAAGGAAATTAAAAGTAAAGAAAATGTAGATTTGAGACATAGCTAGGGACCATTTCTTTTTTCTTTCTTTCTTTTTTTGTTCATTTGTAAATTAGTTGTGTTTTATTTATTTTTTCTTATTTCAGTTTTAGTTATTTAAAATCAAGTTAAACCCAATGAAAAGACAAAAAAATTCGCTGAAAATAATAAATTAGTCGTTTTACTTTTTAGCTTTATTTCAGTTTCAGTAACAAAAAAATTATATTATTTAATAATAATAATATTCATCATCATCATCATCATCATCATCATCATCATCATCATCATCTTAAAGCGGCCTTGGTTTTCTTTTAAAGAGGTTTATGTGTAAAACACGTTTCATTAAGCAGTTCAGTTTTTTTTTTTTTGTTTTTTAGCTGTGCAGCTCTTTCTTATTCTGCTTTCAAACTGAATCCGTAATCACCCTGCCAGCTTGATGCCATGATGAGGACTTCTGAAATCAGTTGCCTGATTTCAAGTCTAAAATTAAAACATGCTGAACAAACCACTCTAACTGCTGCGCAAGCACATTCATGCAGCGTAAACCTCAATAATGTCACAAGCGCTGTACAGTTCCCGAAACACCTTTAATCTGCCGTTGTGCAACCAAACTGTTATGGTCAGGCCAAAGACCACATAACCTCACTTCTCATGCTGAACTTCCTCGTGGCCCTTTTAAAACGTGATTGATAGTCAGTAGTCACCTGTTACCCATTCTCTGCTCTTATTGGTTAACCACGCCAAAAAGCACATGGAAATGCTGTATTTTTAGTTCTTTTTTACGGTACGTTGTTCTTCATTCCAGGCCGAGTGGCCATATGAACTCAGAGGCCTGTGTACAAGTGTTTTCATAGTTTGTGGAGTCATTTGTATATAGGGTTTTACAAACAGATCTGTCAGCATGGCCTTCTGCCGCCCACAGCCGTGTTCATAATCCTCTAATAGAGCCAGCTGTCAAAGATGTGATCGCACTGGGGTGGTCTATAAGGAAAAGCAGTCATATCCACACTGCATACCATTCTTTCAGCTGAAAATACAAGTGTGACAATAACTGTGACAAAAAAGATGAGTATTGAAGTCCTTACGGTCTTTTGTTTTACATCTTTAATTGTGTGCAAGGCACTGCCTGTAAGATATTCCCAATCAGGATATAAATCCTGACATTTTATTCTGTTTTCCCTCCTTACTGTACTGTGGCAGATTTAATATGACTGTAAGAATGGCATTATATTTCTTTCCTCAGCGTTGGCAGAGTTATTATGTGCTGGTAAGATCGAATGAGGACAGCAAGAAATGCAGAGAAAGCATTCTGGAACGAACACTGAGAGAACGAGGGAGGAATGAGGGGTTCAGTCACGTAACTGTACCTATGGAATGTCGCTTGGGAAATTCATAGAAAAAGTCCTTCAGTGAAGCATAAGACTGGCCTATTTTGAAGTATGTCCATTGGAAAAATTGGGAATAAATTACTGTAAATGGGAAACTGCTTCACACCCTGTCCTTCACTGAGAACACTGGCCAGAGTGGAAATCAACTTAAATTGATAAAACCTTTTTCCTCATTATTTTAAGAGAACAGATTTGAGGCAGGGAAATTGATTAACTGTATGGCCTCTTTTCAACTTCAAAGAGCACAAAAACCCATAACACCATACTTAAAAAAAAGAAAGAAAAAGAAAAAAAGAAAAGACAAAATACAGCCTCGCAATACAAAAATCTGGTTAAAGAACAAATTAGCTCACCAAAATGTAATTATTAAATATTTTTTGCATGCTGCACAACTGTACAATGCTGTATAAAAGCGATGAGATTATTTATAGGTTTTTACAACATACTTAAGAACAATTTCATACGTAACGCCACTGAAATTTTTCAAACCCATTCAGAAGTTCTTCAATCTTAAGCCCTAAAGCAAACAAAGAGCAGAGAGCCCTTATTTCAGAGCGACCCTTTCCCAGTATATGTAATGCATGGCGAAAATCCATTATGTCAAAACTCATTTCCTGCCTAGCAAAAACAAATAGCCCTTTCAAATGAGGAAGGAGAAAATGGCAAATTTCTTTCTTTCCTTATTTTAGCAACAAAAAAAAAAGACACAGACTCAGCTTCCTAGCAAGACCACCTGGGAGAAGTGTAATATTGAGAGAGAGGGTGGGTTTGGAAGGGGAAGAAGATTATATTATTGATTATATGAAAAGTCAGATTTTTCCTCAGCTGGTACACATTTCTATCCAATGTTGAACGGCGAACCTGAGAGGTAATTATCCCCTTACAGTATAAAAGAAAGGTACTCACACACAATTATCTGCGTATGTCAGGAAAAATCTGCGGTCATAACAAGGGAACTGTTCTTGTTTACGCCGTACATAAATCTTACCATCCCCAAATAAACTTTTTGATAGTTCACCAAATAGAACTAATGACCTTGAAAGAGGAGCAAATTAGCAAACATACAGAGCCATCTGTGTGCCCTGCAGGCAGTCAAATTATTTCATCTTTGCCAAAGTACCCTAATGAATCTCCTACATTTTACATGTAAATCTCTGTCTAATCTCGCTCCTCGCTTCTGCCAAACGTCTGAAGCAAATAAATATATAAAACCCAATTACGATTTAATTAATAGAAATCTTGTGTTCTATGGAATTTGTACCTTGGCTGGGCAACTCTAAGCTCTGATGCAGACTCACATCTGAGCTTTATCAGCCCCTGCTGTTTAAACAAGCCCTCAGGGTCTGAGCGGAGCTTCACCAACCTCAATCCTTACAGTAGCTTTTTTCCAAAATCTAGTGAGCTACTTCCCTGCCCACTGCTTTCTAAGACAGTTTCAGAACAATTTACATACAGTGCATTCAAGTCAAGATTGTTTGAAACTCTGAGGGAAGCTATGGATTTTGCTTTTAGCCTAGAGAAAACATGGCAGACACAATGGATGCACTGTCTGTAGTTGAAATGGTTATTTTCCTCATTTACATCAATACTAGCTAAGTTGCGCATAAACTAGCATAGTATTGTACAATTATTAAAGAATTCACAAATTAGTTTACAACACCTTCATGAATTCTTTCTTTCTTTATCATTTTGTAGAAGTTAAAAATCCTTGCTTTTTTATTCTTTATTTTTTATTTTATTTTTTTATTTATTTATTTTTGTAGATAAGGTACATCTTGTGCCAACTAAAGTGATTTTAATGAGCCAAATGTTGTAAATACAACTTCCCAATTCATAAATACGGACTTCCCAACAACACTTCAATGTATCAATTGACAGCAACATACGCAGTATATGTATATACATATACACAGTTCTGTCAAGCTGGTTGGTTCTTTTTGTATCAGCAGCCAAAGAGCTTGCTGCTCAACATTCAAATAATTGGCTAGTGCTGGCTGTAGCAGTTGCAGCTTGCTTCAGAAACCCTCCACCTTCCCCAGCTCCACCTGTATAGATTTGCTACGGGTGATTCATGTATGCGTTATATTATATTATTTCATATGTTATATATGTGCAGCTGCAGTACTTCTTACATGCTCACAGCAGCATGTTGTGGATATACTGGCAATAGCAAGTCTCGGTACTTGCTCTGCCGCAGCAGCAGCATAGCAGATCTATTCCGCCAAGACCAAACACATTAACATTGTCAAGTCCCTCCGAGAGTTGTCATGATAGAAATACAAGACTCAATCAAAGGGTTCTTTTTTTTTTACTGTACACACAGAGCAGGAGAGTTAACTTATAATAGAATTGTATATATTTGCTAAGCCAATGGCCAATTGCCTATGTGTCTACACACATTGGATATAATAACGCAAATTTAATTACACGGAAGAGGCAAATATCAACATTTCAGATGTAGACTTTGGCAGAATAAGGTCTTTTAAGGCACCTTACCTTTATCTCTGATATTCATTTTACCACCCAGTGGCTATCGCATGGAAATTTCTAGTGTATGGTTATATCTACACAAAACAAATGACTCCCAGTATAACTGAAAGACGTATACAGTAGGTTTACTAGGCCTAATCAACATTAATAGCAAAGGAGCTCATACAAAGTAATTCATAACCAACCATTTTACAAAACGTATGCTTTAGTGAAAGAAATATAATTTTACTATGTTTTCCACCAGTCTCATAGTTTTGATCAGAATCACATCCAGTCAGGCAGTCTTGCCACAAAAGTTCAATTATTTTAATGCACTTTTGAAGCCCAAATCGTATCTGGAAATTTTGCATATGCATGTGATCAGAACTCCTCACATCGCTCATCCGGGCTGTCATTTGTTGAGGACAGTGAAAAAGGTGGCTTTAAAAGGCAGAATAATTTAACTGACTACCTGTTGGAACAATCTTTATGTTGGGAGCACCTATGATGCCCTTTAATGCTGTCTACAGAGGCAACACTAGGTTTTGGAACAGAGAAATTGTGTTTTAATGGGGGTACTTCTCATCATGAGGGAACGTGTCATTTCTCTTGGTCACAAAATGGAGTCTGATTGTGTATGTGTGTGCGCACACATGGGGGTGGGTGGTGGAAGAAAGACAGAGAGAGAGAGAGAAGGAAAGAGAGAGAGGCTGTCACCCTGCCAGTCTGGGGACTGGGGACAGACATGCATCATTAGGTTCACAATGACAAGGTGTTATTACAGTATTTTTCATGTCCTCACACTGTCAGTGCAAACCTACACACAGGAAGATTCAAACCCAACTCACTCAGCATTACTTTCAAACAAATCTACTCAGACCTCCACACTGATTCTGACTGAGAGTGAAACAATACCATATCTGACATGAGAACAATCACACTTGAAAGAAAACAAACACGCAACCAACACAGCACAGCTCTCTTTCCTTTTAACATCCTTTTGAGGTCCTCCACCAGATTGAATCGTTTCTACAAGTCTATATGTTATGTACAGTGGAGGTCCGAAACAGTAAACCCACTAGTGAAAATGCTTTTTTGGATAATTAAATTTTTTTTCTCTAATTACATACTTACATTTAATAAAATGTTAATATATTTACAGATTATATTATCTGCATAACAACACAAATATTCATAACACTATAAATATAATTACATTAAATTAAATGTAATTTGGTGCTTAACTTTCTGACATAAACAAAAAAAAAACAGAAAGATGCACACAATCGTTCAAACATTTGCGGTCAACGAGATTATATCTAAAAAAGTAATACTTTTATTTAGCAAGGATGCATTAAAATGATCAAGTGAAAGTAATGGCTTTTGCATTGTTACTAATATTAATTTCAGATAAATGCTGTTCTTGTGTTTTTAACTTTTTTTAATTCACCAAAGCTGCTGAAAATTTAGCTTTGCCATCACAGGAATAAATTACATTTTAAAATATTTCCAAATAGAAATAAATTATTTTAAGTTGCACAATGTTTAACAATATTTCTGTTTTTACTGTAGTTTTGATCAAATAAATGCAGCTTTTGTAAACGAGACTTATTTTAAAAAACTCAGACCCAGCTAAGAAAAAAAAGAAAACAAAATATACTTAAGTTGTACTAATATTGATGCACTGATTATATTTTAATTGTACTATACTGTGTGTATATTAAATGTGTTATTTTGGAACAACTTTAAGTATGTGTCTTTTAAGATATTCTTAAGATCAATTTTAAGCTAATTACAATATATTTTAATATATATATACTGTATATGTGTGTATTTATATATACATAATAAATATACAGAAAACATACATATGTAAACAAAAACTTTTATTTTGGATGCGATTAATCGTTTGACAGCACAAATTTTTATACAATCATTTAATTATAATTAATACAATTTAATATCTTGTAACATTATAACCTTTTTTTTTTGCCTACCTACGCAGTCCTTTGGTAAGTGCGTACATCTGGCGAGCTTTACTAGCTGCTTCCTGTTGGCTTAGTCTGTGATTGAACTGCATTAGCAGTCGCTCAGCAAACGGCTGGCCGGCTCCATAAATCCGGCCATAGTTGAAGACCTTGGCATGTTCACGGCTAATGCCCACAGTATCTGCGGTACGGCTGTGCAAATCCGTGCCCTGACTTTTCTTTCCCTGGAGCGTCATCCATCCAAACGCTGTGCATCCTGGAAATCAGAAATTATGAATGACCAAAGGGTGTAGCTTGCTCCTCATAAGAAACATGATTTGGCATCCTCATTTGTAAGTCGCGTTGGATAGAAGTGTCTACTAAATGGAAGTCAATTTTTTTTTTTTTAGGAATTTGCATCTTGGAATCTAATGGCTGGGAAAGTGCATCTGGAATACCATGCATTCCTGCAAACTGTGCTTCGCCCAGTATGGCAGCGATCCACAGCTCTTGAGAGTCCACATCTGCTCCCACCAGGTGATACCCAGGAGGCACCTGCACCATGGCCTTCAGCTCACTGCCTACACGATCTTTCTGCAAGCACACACAAACCCCTCAGACATTAAATTCCACTTTCATTCCACAATTATGGCAGCCCAATTCTGCCACACAAGAAAAAGAAAAAAATCAGGCTTTGGTAAATCATTTTTGACGTAAAAAGTTATAATTGACCCTTCGCAGGGAGTTTGATTGACAGGCGATCTGACCGATCATTGCGCTGAATCTGCTATTTTTGTCCGACAAACAAATCAGTCAGGAGAGTAGATTAACGTTGGTGGACTTGAACTTGAAAAATGGTGTGTATTGACGGCTTTCTGCGGTTGAAACAAGATACCTTCTGATGTTCATTCATGTTTATTTTGTGCTATAACTAGTAAAGAGGAAGAGAAAATCGCTTCACGTGCCGCTTGAACTGAGGCGCTACAGTGATCTGTTACAACACATTAAAGAGCCACAAAATGGCATTTATTTATTGTTTGAATTTAATAAAGAAATGACAAAATTTGAAAGCTGAGACTTTGTTTCATACTTAAAGTAGCCTGCTCTGTCTTGTCTGATGGCATGTTGTCAGTTTCCTCTTCGCTCATAGCAACTGTAACGAAGGAGGGCGGGTTTTGAGAAGGGTCTTTTGCTAAATTTAGGCTTTTATTCATACATAAACATTGATCAATGCACATTCATAGAAAATGGTAAACAGAGGATGAAATATGTGTGAGGATGAAATGGACTTTCAATGGGGGGAAAGAAATTTCTCAGGTTTTATTAAAAATATCTTAATTTGGGTTCAGAATGAAACTCTCATGGCATTCGGAATGATATGAGGGTCATAAATATATAACAGAATTTAATAGTTTGGGTGAACTATCCATTTAAAAGGGCCCTCTGGACTTAATAAGTGAATATACAAATAACTATTTCAGCTGGCCTTGAAAAACAACCTTATTACTTAAAGGTCGGTCTCATGTAACAGGAAGTCAGAGTTTACGGTACAAATGGTCAGTTTCACATTCCGAAGGTGAAACAATCCCACTCCATCTTACTCATTCCCTTTCCCTCTCTGTGTTTGTCAGTGTAACGTACTGTATGTCATAATGACTGTTCTATATTTATACATCTGTTTACATGGCCAATTAGCCTCCCACGGTCAAAAAGAACAATAAAGCACAACGTCCTCATCCTAAAAACTCTAATACCACCCACTCAGCGCCTCTCTATCTCTTGCTCGAGACGCTCCATTAAACCCCTTCATACACACACGCACTCCAGCACATTTCAGCGTCTTATCCCTGTAGGTATGAAAGGAATGTGAGGAATGGCAGAGTCATAGATAGAGGGAATTTCCCTGAAAGACAGCAGACATGTAAAAATGTATGAAGACACACAGACAGTGGGGAAAAGGGGGTGGATGAAGGAATGGAGGATTAGAGGAAGGGCAAAGGTGAGGAATACAGCAAAGAAGAAAAAAAGAGTCAAATCTTTGATGAAGAAAACAGACACTCAGCAGTACAGTAGGGCAGCATTACTCAAACATTTGTGACTGGATCAGTCTCACCAACCTCAGCATGACTCAACCTGAATTAATCCTATCAGTGACGCTCCGTTTGTCTGTAACAAAGCTGCCGGTGATGTCAGATCAGAGTCTTTACCTGTAACAAATAATCCACTGGACTTTCACTGCAAATCACATTGAGCCTACAGGTGACGTATATATATATATATATATATATATATATATATATATATATATATATATATATATATATATATATATAATTGTGTTAAAATAGAACCACATGAAGTATATTTAGTTTAATTTAATTGCACATACACATTTACATTTTATTTAAAATACACTTGTACACTTCTTGAACTAGTTACTATATATTTTAGAATATAGAATATACAGCGAAAATGGGATGGTTTTTGCTGAAAACACGTTCCCATCTCAACTGCATATGGCTGTGATTGGACCATTACCAGCAAAGTCCATTTGAAAAGCTTGGCTCTGACTGGTGCTGCAGTAAAGCTGGGTAAAAAGATATAACACTTAATATTCTATTTAACTTAAAGGGTTAGTTCACCCAAAAATGAAAATTAGCCTGTGTTTTACTCACCCTTGAGGCATCCTAGGTGTATATGACTTTCTTCTTTCAGACGAATCCAGTTGGAGTTATATTAAACATTGTCCTGGCTATTCCAAGCTCTACCATTGCACTCAGCGGGTGTTTCTGTTGAACAGTCCACAAGATGTCAAATAAAGTGTGCACATCCATAATAATGTGTTTTCATAAGAAATACTGTATATCCATATTTAAAACGTAATAAACACTTTTCTGTCACTTCTGGTATCTCTCATACGCGGAAGCAGTTCCGGCAGATGACGTAGGACGTTGGCGTTGCGTGATTACTGACGAACTTATAAACAAACTCGCGAGACTAGCATATCTCAGAGGCACGCGTGCTGCGCATACGTGCTGCGTCATCCACCGCAGATAAAAGTGTTTATTACGTTTGAAATATGGATTTTTTCTTATGAAAACGCTTGGATTCGCTACAGGAGGCCTTTATTCACCCCCCGGAGCCATGTGAGGCACGTTTTATTATGGATGCGTGCGCTTTATTTCACGACTTGTGGACAGTTTAACAGCAACACCCGCTGACTGCAATGATAGAACTTGGAATAGCCAGGACAATTTTTAATATAACTCTGATATGATTCATCTGAAAGAAAAAAGTCATATACACCGTGCTTCGAGGGTGAGTAAAGTATAGGCTAATTTTCATTTTTGGGTGAACTAACACTTTTTACTAGTTCACCCAAAAATAAAAATTTTAAATTCTTCCATCAAGTATACTCACCTTCATAGTGTTACAAACCCTTTAATACTTTCGTCCATCTTCAGATATTTTAATGAAATCTGACAGATTTATGTCCCTCTGCTGAAAGTCACCAAAAAAACCCCCACAAAAAACCATCACAAAAAGTAATCAGATTTTGTCACGCATGTTTGAGTTTGTTTGAATGTAAGTACACAAACAAGTAAATAAATAAAGATTTGAAGCATAACTTTGGAAAAATAATTTAACTTGTAACTTGTTTTGGTTAAAAATGATCCGAAATCAATATTTGAGCATGTACATAATCAGCCAGTGTTCAAAACTATCGCCTTACTTCAGGCTGATTCACAACAGTTAGCTTATAATAATGTTTTCTAATTTGAGTGGTACGGGTAGGATTTTGAGGGAAATTCGAGCATGGCACCGCATCATTACGTCACGTCTGTAAACATAAAGAAGTTGTCCCGGCTAGTAGGCTATCGCATTTGAGGGTCCTGCAGGTGGCGGATCGTTTATAGCCTTTTCTCATAGCAGCTGGAATAATTAAATGTATAATTTTGATGGCGGATTGTAATCCAGAAAGGATTATGTGTTTATGAAACACATGTGAATGAAATTAAATAATATTCCAGTTTTAAATGTGCTTCTGATTACAGATAGCCTGGGATTACACCAGATTTGTATTTTAAAGACAACCAGTTCGAAGGGAGCATAATTTGCTTTTTGGGTTAAAATAATTTCTTAATATGAAATTTGAAGATTATGACAATTAGATTAGACTGTGCAGAAATTGAAATCTACACTCTAATACACGCTACTCATAGTCACCAATGCTGATGTTGTTAACATTAATCATTTGAGAATAAAGTATAACAATAATAATAATTTGAACGGTTTGATGTGATATGAGCTAACCGATCTTTAGATTTAATCACCATTGCTAGAGAGATTTATAGTAATGCTTTTTTCCTCAGTTGGTCAGAACAAACGTGGCAGACTTGTTACTTACTTGTTCAGAT
Organism: Sinocyclocheilus grahami; assembly: GCF_001515645.1. Classification (NCBI taxonomy): domain Eukaryota; kingdom Metazoa; phylum Chordata; class Actinopteri; order Cypriniformes; family Cyprinidae; genus Sinocyclocheilus; species Sinocyclocheilus grahami. Next base: position 345,256 of record NW_015505781.1, on the reverse strand, counting down.
GGCAATATACGGTGAAAATTCTTATTTGGGTCATATTCCTAGACGTAGGCTAGAATCTGTGATTGCGAGGTACAGTAAATATCCACACCGGTGCGGTGACTGACTGCCATAAATACTCTTCAGAACATTAGATTCATCCGCGCCCACTCACAACACACGCAAGCTAGATAATTCCGCAAACAGCTGCAATTCCAGGTTTTCAAACAGAGATGGAGACAAAGAGGCAAAACTTATGGACTGCAGCTTTAAATAGTAGCCTATTAAAATGAATGCATTATGTATTTAAAAGCTAAGTAAAAATGGTATTACAAAAAAGCTTTTTAAGTATTCTTTTACGAGTACAAACATGTAAACAAGTAAAACCCAACAACATTTTAAGTATGCTTATTACTAAGGCATAGTTGACAAAATTCTGTTTCTAAAACATTATAAATTGGTACAATGTAAGAATGCTCTTGCATATTTTATATGTAAATGAATTGATATATACTTTAAAATTAAATTGTTAAAATGTTTTTCAAGATATCTTACTGAAAATCAGGCTGAAGCACATGTTCATTACATAAATATTTAAAATATATTGCAGTAGGTCTACATATGGACATACATTAAATAAGATACTTTAAACCCACTAAAAGCTGAATCATTTTATGTTAAGTTCTAGGTAAGAGTAAAAATAGTCTGTTTAGTATGTTAGTAAGCATATATTTATTACCAAAGAAGTCCAAGTACATTTTTAATACACTTAGAGTACTTATTTTTAACCTGGGGAATTTCTTTCTTATTTTACACCATAACTCTTCTCTTTTTTTATAAATGTATCAACATATTAAAACTTATATATAAATAATAATAATAAAAAAGTGCTCTCAGAGTTTTGGACATGACTGTCTACACATGCTATAACACCTCAGCAGCAGTCTGCAGATATTACACAGATTCATGTCCACAGGTATTCCTTTATATTTTCTGAAGCCTTTTGGACAGGCAGCATCCCAGGAGAGCTCTTGTCAGACGTAACATAGCAAGAGAGAGCGATGGATAGTGAGAGACAGATACAAGTTGAGGAAAGACCACACGCTCTCGACTGTCCCTTTCTCCTTGCAGTCTGCTAGTCAAGGATCAGATGACTGATAAAGACACATATCCCACAGCAGAAGGTGGAGACAATCACTGCTGACTAGCAGACCCTGTCAATTAGCCTCATGCCAGAACGATAAGAGCCCTGTAATGAGCCTTTCATATCAGCATCGAGACTGGACCCATCCCCTGTGTGACAGAGAGACTTACGCTCCAATGCCTCTATTTGATAACAAAGCTTTCCTCTGTCAAATGATGCATTACAGAGTTCAATCCATGCTCTTATCTTTTGACCGAGATATCACCGTCCTTTTTACTCGCCCTGATCTGATTGTGAAAGATTGAGGTAATACAACGAGCTTTCTCTGTCTCTTGCCCTGTTAACAAGACAATACGGCTGTCACATTTGAGATAATGTGTTAACTGTTGGGAAACTTATGTAAGCATCTCTCTAGGTTTATTGGTGTTGAAAACAGTTAAATGCCTCATTAAGTGCTTCTTTCAGACACATTTAATATTAAATTCAGCGTAATAATATACAGAATGTTAAAAGGATTCCAACACAATATGTGGATATTTGCGCTTAAGAAAACAACATGATTCCTTGAATATTGTGCAAAATATCCCTGGTTCCATTGGCAAAACATTCTGTAATAATTTCCAATTAAACTCTTTTAAGTATTATAATTTTTCTCCTGTACCACAGGTACAGACAGATACTTAGCCTCCGAAAAATAAAAAGAAAGAGAGAGAGAGAGAGAGAGAGAGAGAGAGAGAGAGAGAGAGAGAGAGAGAGAGAGAGCACACCCTTCCCCCTCCTCTACAGCACAAACAGTGAGTTCACAGCAGCACAAACACACACTGGGTGTGTCCTCTGACCCAGAGACAAACAAATTTTCACACACTCTGCTTTCTTTCTCTCTCTCTCAGTTTCTGTCTCACACATGTTTAACCCTTATGTTTGTTTCTCTGCCCCCTGGTGTAGTCTTTATCTCAATAAACTGTCTCAGCTTTCATATTAGTCACTTGTCATGTAGCTTCCCTTTTTCTCTGTCTGTCCCTTACTCCACCCACCTGCGGCTACAACTACTTCCTGGAATGTCGTCACTTTCTAGGGCAAAAAAAAAAAAAAAAAAGAGAGAGAGAGAGAGAGAGAGAGAGAGAGAGAGAGAGAGAGAGAGAGAGAGAGAACACCTTCCACCCACTCCAAGTGTTCCCACTTTGTGGCAGTTATTAGGAGCTAATAGAATTGCAATGTTGCAATATGCTGATCCAATTACAGGATCTACATTAGCAATTAACTTCCAGCTAAAAATAACAATAATGCCAATTACATGCATAAATAATCATATAATCAGCATATTCTGTCACCAGACAATTATTGTGATTACCCCTCAGTTTATGGAATGCTTTGCCAGAGGGATGTGTACGCAAAGCCATTCTCATTTCCCCTCGCTTTCTTATAAATTACCAATTTCATTTTGTGCAAGGAGCTCGCAAATGAAAAATCAACACACTTAAACATCCTCTATAATGAACATTCGTGGCTATAAGTACTACTAATGGAATAGGACATTTACTGTACGATTTACACTTTCAGTAAAGCTTAACCATAAGACACGGCGACAGACTTAATCGTCTCTTTCTTTGTCTTGTGAAAGTTGGACAGGGCCAACTTCTTTTACTTTTTTGATCCAGACTAAGATCATTTGGATGAATAAAAAGCTGTCTTATTGAAGTTGGTGGAAATGGACTTTTAATGTCCTTCAGTTTTATGTTGCTGTCTGGGTCTAGAGTGCTGGTTTTTGTTCAATGTCCGGTTCCCTGGGGTTGAGAGAAGGTCTCTGACTTCTTCTGCTGGCAGAGAAACAGAGCACAGCTTGCAGGGAAAGCCCGGCACTGGTGGTCCGAAACGGTATCTCGCAGAGAACGACTATTCCATATGTTAGGCTGACATGCAGAATGAGGACAGGATCGCTGTCGGCTGCAGGGCAGACTGACTAACAGTTATTTGGCAGAAGTACTTTGTTTGCCACTTGGTCTGAAATGATACAGCTACCTATATAGAATGGTGCATTATGCATTATGAGGTGGTAATCTCTTCATCTACAAGTGTGTTTATCCATTTGTTTCCAAGGAAGCAAATGTGGTAACCAGTTTCCTTTGTTATGTAGATGAAATCCCTGGATTTGGTCATTTAAAATTATTACACCCTAAGCACTCAGCAATGCTCCACGATGATCCAAATAGCACGATATTTTGAATGAGTAGTATGTGAAACCAAGGTTACCAAGCCTGTGGCTTAAGCATAACTGCACTTTTCCAACACGTTCTTCATCATTTATCAGTCAAGCTTCCAGTATTTCTCTACTGTAGAGGGCGCTACACTGTGTGTACATTACTACAACAATTAAACAGGGTTATTATCTTTAGCTAAAACTAAAACCAAAACTATCAAAAACATTTTGTTATTTTAAATGAAGCTCAAATAAAATAAAACACAAATATGTAACTGTAAATAAATACAAACTGAAAAAAAAATAAAGGTAAAACTAGAACTGAAAAAGAAAAGAAACACTAAATAGTAATATTGAAAAAAACTATGAATAAAAACTATAATAGTAGGCTATATAAAAATGATGATACACTGCATACAAAGTAGCACTTGCATTGTGTAATTGAAAATGAAGACTATTCTGAAAGGAGTTAATGGACATTTTTGATTTAGAATATAAACATTAAATTAAATTAAAAATAAAATTAGTATAAAAATTACTAAGGTGTTATAGAATAAAATAAATAAATACATACATGAAAATATAATTGACTTCCTAGCTAACCAAAGTAAGCTAAGGAACTGTTTCAAAACAAATAAACTAACAAAATAGCTACAGTTCATAATTTGTGCCTTTGTGTTATTTCGCCTTTGAAGAAGGCCAAATGTGACTGCAATTGGACAGAATGGCACTCAGTTTCAGTAGGAGGTCTAGAACTGAGAATTTGTGTAAAAGGGGTGAGAAGGGTGTGTGTGGCACAGAGTTGGGCGAGAGCGGCCTGAGCTGGTTCCACTGGGCATCAACAGAAATTGCAGCCAGCTTCTGGGAACACTTTCTATATACAGTAGCAGCTAAAACTTGGGGCTCGTGTGTACTGCCTCTGTAAATAGTGTTAAAGCGAAAGGAGAGGCTAGCGGCCATTTTTGGCCCGGGCATCTCTCAGCTTCTCACTGACATATGCTGTCTGCTTAGGACATACTATTAATCACAAGGGAGAAAGTTATAAATACGACCCAGAACAAACAGTTGAGGTCTAAAAGTTCTGAAGACTGCAGGACAGGGTCAGGTTGCATAATGGGATAATAACAGGTATAGGTAGACATCTTTATTTGTCCATAATAATATTAGATGGGCTAAACTCTAATGAGCTCATGCTGTCCATCGAAATGAGTGACAACCGTGACAGCTGTAATATATATTTCTATTGGTAACTGCCATGTGTATTTGATTTATGTCTATTGTTCTATAAAAGGATCATGGCGAACCAAACGGCTGCTCTTTGCAAACTGCATCTGTAAAGGGGCCCAGTAGAATTCAAAAGAAGAAATAATTTGCTTTAGTGTCCAAACAATGACAAAAAATGTCTTCAATGTCTGCAGGACATTTCTTGTGACCACCAAGACGAAGATTACTTCAATCTCTTTATATGCAGCCATTTACAATGCACCCGTCCTGCTCAGCTGCCACAAATGCTTTTTATAAAAACGAAACCTTCAGAAGTGCCCACAAGAATTGAAGGAATTTACCATCCACACAAAACCCGTAGATTTGTTGCAGTTCATATAATTTTGGTTTTGGCTCTGGAATAATTTGCAAGCGTGCACTTCAAATGAGATGCTTTCGTGCAAAGTGCAGCATGTTGTGTGTTGTGGACGGCAGTCTGGAGTAATTGAGGTAATTTGATATGCACCATTTGGGGGTCCAGCCCTCACACATAATGTGTTGTTTTAACATGAGTCGAATAAACCCTTGCCGTACCTCCTTCAATGTGCTTAAATATACTGCATACTTGAATCAGTGCCAGAATATTGTCTCAAGTCAGCCTGATCTTTTTAGTGTACGTTTGTAACATTTACAAATACATTTATGTACTGTATGTTTGAAATATGGACAGCATCTAAAATGTATATTAAAAAAAACTTTATAAATGTATATTATAAAAAATATACTGTTACATTTTACAGCTAAATACATTTTCAATAGCTTTTTATTAATACATTTTTGAGCCTATAACCCAACTCTTAAAATAATATTTCAGTTTCATTACAAGTAAAGTTTAACTGACAGTATTTGTGATACAAAAAATTCAACTTGTCCTTTTTCAAATAAACAAAAATAAATAAAAGGTACAATGAGGCACTTATAATGTAAGTTAAGGGACAATTCAAAGTTATTTTATACAGTAATCAACAATGTGCTACAAATAGTGTTAATTTTGTACAATGAAGACAAGTCCTAACACAGCAGAAATAAGTCGCAACACAATGGAAACCAGTCGCACCACAATGGAACCAAGTCATAACACAACAGAAATTAGCACAACACAAAGGAAACAAGCCGCAATGCAATGAAATTAGCACAACACAACAGAAAAAAGTAGTAACACAATGGAAACAAGTCACAAAACAATGGAAACAAGTCACAACACAACAGAAACAAACCGCAACCCAATGAAAATAAGTCACAACACAAAGGAAATACGCCACAACACAACGAAATTGGCACAACACAATGGAAACAAGTCGCAGAGATTTCGTTGTGTTGTGCACTACTGGGCCACTGTAATTTAAAGCTAATCAACAATATACAAACATTAATTATCAATTTATGTGCATACATATGAAAATCTCTGTGTACGTTAAGCATACTTAATGTACTATGTTTTCCAATGAGGTTGTCCCAGTTTCTTCTAACTTACCAACATGACGCTCTCTTTTTGTCAGCATCCCCAATATTTTGCAGAATTAAATTACAGCTTGCATATACACAAAGTTTTTTTTAAGAACTTGTCCAGTACTATTAAAGAAACCATTATTGAAAACTACATGCAGTCACAAAGGTCCTCAAATTACCACAAACACACAAGCACACAAACTCAGTCTTATTGTCTTGTGCAAATACATAAGGATCATTAGACAACTAGAACAACTAGCTTCTCAACAACCACAAGACTGCACCCAGTCTGAAAACCAGTAAGTCCCAGAGGAAAATCCATGACTTACTGGTTCCCAGACCATAGAAACCCAGGGGAGAGGCACTCCACCCAGACATGGTCTTCATACTTCTGGGTTCCTGCATGTCCTTTGTGAAGATGGAGGCACATGGCCAGAATCTGGTTCCAAAGAGAAGCGCACAAGATTTGGCACAAGTTGTTCTGGACACAGAATGTTCCCCTAAATGCTATTTATGTTTGCGCAGTCATACACGTCTGTAGATATACTGTGAGAGTGATGAATGTTCAGACTCTTACAGAATGAACTGCATGCAGATGAATCATTGCCCATCATACTTGATATACTATTCGATTACATAAAGACTAGCTTGAGTGTAATGTCAAATTAACAGAAATTAGTCTTCTTCATATTGGCCTCAGTAAAAACTCAGAGGTCTAAGGTCTTGGCTCATTAACTGAGGAAACAAAATGTCAGGGGTGGTCAAACAATGTGATTAATTTGCCTGAGGAGGAAAATTGGTTGCAAATGAACAAAATATGTCATTTCCGACCTCTTGGACAGGGAGCGAGAACACATAATAAGGCACGTCTAATTACTGTGCCGAGGTGAGGACCTCAACTCAAGCCCTTATCACAGTTTTAAATCCACGCTATACAAAGGGCTTGCTGGTTGTCAGATTAGACGGTGTAACATTCCTTGAATTCTGAGTAAATTAATCAGAAAGCATTTAACGAAACATCCAAGGTGGTTTTATAATGGGTCTTGAACACGCTGTGACCACAAAGCTAGGTAAAAAGGTTTGAAACCCTGCACTGCTGTAGTAAAGACTCTGAGACTTTTCATTTTTGCCAGAAATCTGATATGAGGCCGCAAGCAGGATTTTGTTGAATGGAGTGACCATTGAATTGTAGTAACCTGGCCACATAAACTACTTATCGTAAAATGAAGTATATTGTAGTAAGCTAGTCTGCAAAGTTTGGGGTGGTGTGAGGGTCTGACACAAGTTGGCAGTACCGTCAATGTCTGGCCACAGCTATGCCACTTTCTACAGTAGATGTCTGCTTTTATGTGGCAGCCCTGCAGCCGCCCACATTCCATAGTGTCCAAACATGTTAACCAAACATGAATCACCAATCTGATGCCACCACCCAATCCAGTAAAATTTTTATAGTTTCACTTGCTGCCACACCAACCACCTGTGCAGAGAGCAGCGTTTGATTTCCAGTTGATATCAACTTACCATTTGCATGCTATATAAACCCAACTCTTCAGTTACTGATATTACTGAGAAATAACTTAAGGGGATAGTTCACCCAAAAATGAAAATTCCGTCATTAATTACTCACCCTCGTGTCGTTCCAAACCGTAAGACCTTCGTTCATCTTCGGAACACAAATTAAGATATTTTTGATTAAATCCCAGAGTTTTATGACCCTGCATAGACAACAATGTAACTGAAATGTTCATAGACCCAGAAAGGTAGTTAGGACATTGTTGAAATAGTCCATGTGACATCAGTGGTTCAACCGTAATTTTATGAAGCTACGAGAAAACTTTTTGTGCGCAAAAAAATACTTTATTCAACAATCCTTCATGTGTTGTGGTACTCTCGCTAATGGCTGACGATGGTGATGTGGAAGAGAATAATTTGAATAAAGACGCTATTTTTTGTTTTCTTTCTGCACAACAAGTATTCTCGTGACTTACAGTTGAACTACTGATGTCACATGGACTATTTTAACGATGACCTTACTACTATTTCTGGGTCTGTGAACTTTTCATTTACATTCCTGTCTATGGAGGGTCAGAAAGCTCTCGGATTTAATCAAAAACGTCTTCATTTGTGTTCCGAAGATGAAAGAAGTTTTTATGGGTTTGGAATGACATGAGGGTGAGTAATTAATGACAAAATTTTAATTTTTTTTATCATTATTTACTCACCCTCAAGTTGTTACAAATCTGTATTCATTTATTTCTTCTGCTGAACACAAAAGAAGATATTTGGAAGAATGTGGCTAACCAGACAGTTGTTGGTAGCCACTGAGGGAAAAAAAGTCAGTGGAAGTCAATGGTTACCAATAACTGTTTGGTTACCCACATTCTTCAAAATAACTTATTTTGTGTTCAACAGAATAAAGAAATTCATACAGGTCTAGAACAACATGAAGGTGAGTAAATAAGGTATTTTTTCATTTTTGGGTGAACTATCCCTTCAAGACTTCTGTCTTGTGTTATTGTTAATATACTTGGATGAATGTACTTTCTAATAAGTAGTGTTCTGTTTTTTGACTCTGGAAGCATTTTCACACATTTTTTCACCCTTAATTAAGGGTATAACCAATGATGGCTACGGACAGGACCTGCTGGGTACTTAGGAAGGATCCTAATTGAATCTGACAATAATTTTCACATCAATCCCATGCTCTGTCTCCAATGCTATTAGTGACATTACTGCGCTAATGGTTGCTATGGCAGCAAGAGCAATGCTCATTAATGACCTCAGCTGTAGTAATATTCAGTACAATGTTTTCTTTTTCTTTATTTCCTGCTTCTTTGGCCCTAACTTCTGATTTGAAGATGTACGAGCACTTACGAAATGTGCGACATTAATGGAGTGCTCTCAAGACAGGTCGGGGAAAGTTGTGATGTTTCCGGTTGTAATCAACATTGGAAAACTGCCAAAGGGGGCATGAAAGAAAATCATTAGACAATTTGTGGTATTAAGGGCTTTTCTATCACATGAATTTAACAGAAAAATAATCAAAATCAGTGTGGAGGTTACTGCTTTAAAAGGTGTGGCCAAACATTTACTTAAGAATAAAAATAAAATGCAATTATCAACATTTATTTAATCAGGCAAGTGACTTAAAGACATAAAACATTGAAGACAGACAGACAGACAGACAGATAGATAGATAGATAGATAGATAGATAGATAGATAGATAGATAGATAGATAGATAGATAGATAGATAGATAGATAGATAGATAGATAGATAGATAGATAGATAGATAGATAGATAGATAGATAGGTAGGTAGGTAGGTAGATAGATCCATCGCTTCACCTAAATACAAATTACATGTCCTCCCACATAAGTCTACCTGGTGATGTCAAAACTTCACATTTAAAAAATCAGACCTATTAATGCAAGAAATAATAGCTCTCCTTATGGAACTGAATTGTTCCATAAGGAGAGCTATTATTTCTTGCATTAATAGAAATAACAGTAACAATGCCACTGTTCAATGCAACAATGCCAGTAAAGCATATAGAGAAAGTCAAGTAACTGCATTACTTTTACTTGACACAAAGAGAGTTCAACAGAGTACAACACAATCTGTATTAAATTATCTTATAAGATCTTCTTCTACAATGCACTGCACAAAATCCCCCACAGGAAAGATCTTCAAATGGACAGCTGCTCTTTTAAAAAGTCTATTCTTACCAGTTAGTTTAGCACAACTGTGCAAAACTGATAGGACAAACAAACGTCTGTTGTGGATGAGGCAGTGTTTTGAATGTGGTCGAGCTTTGTTTAATGAGCTTCCTGAGAAGCTAATTTTCCTCGGGACAGAACACTCCTGGAATTGTAGCAAATAACATTTCAATGGCCTGTAAACAACAGGGTACGCAGCCAGATTCACATCTGATTTGTGGAGCACTTCCCGGCGAGTCAGCCAAGAGGACGGCCGTGTGGTGGCTCTAGCTGGGTCGAGCGCTGAGCAGCTGGACCGTGGCAGATCTTTTCACACACCCACATCAGCCACCAGCTAAAACACACAACCCCCACCCCAGACATCTTGGAGAGACTACAAACTACAGTCCACATGGCCAAAACAAATAGTGCAGTTCCATCACAGTAACCCAAGTAACCGATATGGACTGGCTGACAGCAATGATAAGTGAAATCTACATCTGATCACGAACATACAAAGTTGTTGTACAAGATTAAGTGGAATGTTTTAGTGATGCTTTTCACCTTTCTGATTCCTTTTCACTGATTCAGAGAGATGTCAAACCTGTTCATAATTACAATTCATAAAGTTTATGAGAAAGAAACATCATTTATCTTTTTTTAAATAAATGAAGGCACTAAATAGGACATGTATTTTATTATTTAATGATTAAAGCTTGTTTAAATTAAAAGTTAAGAATGACCATGTTTTATAATTAATGTTAATAACTTATTAAATTATAAAGAAATGTCTGATAGATTTGCAGTTTAGGCCTGAAAGGGTGCATGCATTTATCAAAATAAGCTGTATGTGTCCCATTTAAGTAAAAAAAAATACATAAATATACAGTAAATCATATCAGGTGTGATTTAATCATGATTTACTATAATTAAACATGGAAAGCTCTGTGATTTTATTAGTTTGATTAATTGTTTTCAATGAGGTATTACTTTCTTTTTTTATCAAACATAGACTGTGCAGGTCAGTCTTATCATGAGCCTACCACTTCTTGAACTGAAAGAAAAAACATCTTGTTTCTATTCAGCACAATGATTTACTTTTTATATTTATGTTTTAAGCAAATAATAATAGTCTTGGAGATTAAAAATGATGTTTGCGTAAACCAAAAAGTCATTCTGCTGTATTACAATATGAATTCATTTTATTCAACTGGGATTTAATTCACTTAATTTCTGTTACTGAGCGTGATGAAAGAATGACAGTTGGTTTATTGCTGCGTTTGGTAAAACATCTCTTTGCTTCTGGCTTTATTGAGGTTGGAGAGCTGTTCGGCCGCTCGGAGATGGGAAGCTGCCAGTAATGGACAGTTGCAGATGCCAAATTGGGGAAGTGAAAGTGCTGGTACCCCCTCCTCTCTCTCTCCCTCGTTTTTCTCAACCATTACAATAAAGGCCTAAGAACCACAAACCCTCACACTGAATGTAGCCTACATGAGCACACACACACACACACACGTTAACCTCAAGAAATCTCTACACTCTAAAAAACACTGGGTTAAAAACAACCCAATTTGGGTTGTTATTAACCCAAGGGCTGGGTAAATATAGGACAGAACCCATCTTGGGTTAAATTTACCTAGAAAATTGGCATGTTTATTTAACCCAGCATAATGGGCTGAATTAACCCAGCTAATGGATTTCCATGGTGTGCAAACATGCGCCAGCCTGACCTACCGCCGTATAAGCTTTCCCAACCAGACTCGATGTAAGCCTAACGGGCCTGGTGGGAAGCTTCGGGGAAGCTTCGGGGCCTTCAGGGACGATGCTGAGGATGGGGAGAGATAGCTCGAAAGCGTCTGCTCCACCACTGGCATCGCCCCATATACCTTATCATTCAGCCCCACGATGTTCTTTTGAATAATCCGAGACTGTGGGGCTGTAATATGGGATGAGTACAGTTTCTCACACGATCTTGACACCTCAGCATGGAGATCGGGGAAAATGGAAGGCCCCCGTCGTGAAGGCTGTGATCTGGATTCAGAACATGCTCGTCTAATTATTTTTAGGACGAGCATCCTGTTTCTAGGCTGGCCAAACGATATTTAATTTTGGCGAAGGCACGAAACACACCCCATAATCACGAATCACACCTCATACTCGAGGGACTGTGGTGGCGAGTCCACAGTCTCCTCTGTCTCAACACTCATCACATCCACCTCCTCGGAGGAAGATAGATGAAGCGTCTGGCTGGGGGGGAAGAAACCGCAGCGTGGGCTTCCGAACCGTGAGAGAGAGCCGCGGATCTAGTGGGTGAGGACCGAGAAAAGCGGGATCGCGAGCCTGGCCGCTCTCATCAAACACAGCCAGGCGAGAGCGGAGCGTGCACAGCGAGAGTAACTCGCAGTGATGACAATCCGCTGCTCAAAAGCTGACCGTGCATGCTCCGCTCCTAAACAAACGACACACAAATCGTGTGTATCCCCCGCCGCCAGATATCGTGGGCAGGGAGAAACACAGCGTTTGTAATGCTGTTCGCTCGCCATAGACTTTCTCATTGTTTTATATATATGAGTGCTTGTGCGGACAGACAACAGTAAATAGACAGACACATACACAGAGCGCTACTGAAGAGCAGAAGCTGGTTTGCGCTCTGCTGGATGCGCTTTTATGGTTTCTGGTGCTTGCGTCACCCCGCTGGTGATGTCTCGCTGCTCCATTGGATGGATTTGACACGTGCTTCAGAACGCGGTCACGCAAGGGCGTTCCCAAAGCCACTTCGACGCAGCTCGAGTTCCTTAAGGGGAACAGAGCTGGCCTAATGATTTCTTTTTTCAACTCATTTAGGGACTTCTGTTTAGGGGAAGTGATACAGGAAGTCTGAATCCAAAGGAGGCGGAGTCGTCACTGAATGAATGACAGAAAAACATCCCTTCCTGCATGAGCTGGCTTTCAAATGTCTGTGGAGTACGAAAAAATAAAAATAAAAAAACCCCTATGTGTTGTCACTGATGATGATGGCAATAAAACCTGCATATGCGAACTCATAGGAAATACGGGGAAGTGTATTGCAAAATCTTTTGACCGCTGGGCGCTGCATCCAAGGGGATTTCCATCTGAGCTTCTGCGAATATTACAGAACACTATTTTTAGAGATGTAACAATTATTCTGAAAACAGGAATATGCTTCTATAGTATTTCTTGCCTCAATATTCTATTCTGAGAACTTGACATGAAATATTTTGTACAGATGCACACATACAAGTCCCATTAATAAATAACTCCTACATTGAAAGGAAGCTTTATCTCGATAAAAAAATTGACCTAATGCTGTATTTTGTCATACTCTAGTTATAGAGTAAACAGTAACTTTTCTCTCTACTTCAGAATAAAATGTGGGGTGTGAACTTTCCCTGACAGAATGAGGGCAGGGAGACATCCAGGGAATTAAGGTGTTGCTCAAGCACAATTATATAATTATACATTTCCTTTGTTGTTGCCATATTAGACAAAATTTACCAACAATTGCTGTAAATGAGGCCTGTCTTTGAAGTTATCAGACAATTACACACAACATAAAAGTAGGATTTCAAGATCTTGGAGACTAAAGCCTTTGTTTAAAGATTACATATTGTCACTACAGAAGCAGGGATTTGACTGAGCTGAACAAATGTGTGTTCCTTTCTCCCCAGCATGATATAAACATCAGAGCTGTGAAAGTTCTGCTGGAATTCATTTAGTCAGAAATAGGTTTGATGAATTACACTGCCGTCACAATGCCAATAGATTCTTATCTGTAATGATGCCACAGAGAAGTGGAGGGAAAACTCGCACTAAAATGGTACTTCAAGACTCATTTTGTTGAGACACGCACTAATAAACTTCCAGCATGGCATGAACATGTTCCAAAGTGTGGAAAAAATTGTGTGTAATTGCGAGGCAAAGCAACCCCATTGAATTCACAACTGCGAAATATGGGGAAATATGTGTTTAATGCCAGCTGTATGTCAGATTCATGGGACCATACGGAGAGGGTGGAGTGTTGTTGTTTTTTCACACACAAACAGCAAATGTAAGGATGTGAGTGGGTGTCTATCAGCACAAAGGCACATATGGACATTCATTCAAAACTGTTCCTGAAACTTGTTTTGTGATGTGCAATAATAACTGAATATACTGTGGACAATAATAGTTATGTTCAGTCGACATTTGTGGCATAACCACACAAAATAATTTATACTTTTACACATTTTGCTTATTTTTAAAATGCAAAAATATATATTAAATTAGACAGTAAGTAAATAAATAAATAATAAATAAATGTTATATCTGATCGTTCAACTTTGATCTGTGAAAATGTACAACTTAAAAATTATGATTTAAACTGCTTAACAACCCAAATAATATGATTCAACTGAAGAATTAACACAAGCGTTTCAAGCTTCACATTTCTAAATGCTTAAATACTTCAAAATTGGCCCCATTTACTTCCATTGTAAGTGACTACGAATGATGTTGATTAGGCTTAACTTAAATTGAACCCTGAATAGAGCTTTAACTATCTTTTAAATAAAATCTAATTCTCTTATGAAGGAACAGCCTACATGCAAACTTGATTTTTAAACTACAGGGCAAATATTAAATTATAGGCTTCATTCAATCTTTTGGCCATGTATTAGGCCTTAAAGGGGTCATATGATGCTGCTAAAAAGAACATTATTTTGTGTATTTGGTGTAATGAAATGTGTTTATGCGGTTTAAGGTTAAAAAAAACACATATTTTCCACATACTGTACATTATTATTTCTCCTCTAGGGGCGCCTTTCTGAAACGCGTCGATTTTTACAAAGCTCATTGGTCTGAAAAGTGAGGTGTGCTCTGATTGGCCAGGTATCCAGAGCGTTGTGATTGGCCGAATACCTCAAGCGTGTGATATAAATGTTACGCCCCTTACCATACTGTGATGCCATGTCCGTCCGGAGCGACGAGACACAAACATTAAAACCCATTATAAACGAGGCATTTGTTGCATCCAGTGGGGACATAATTACGGATTATAATGACTTATACTGTCTTTTTACGCGTTAACATAAAACCATATCTGCATTTGTGATCGGAGAAATGACAAACAACAAGTGCTACTCTACACTGCTCAAAACTCGCGTTTGAATCGTCAGTGGCAAATTCTTTAAATATAAAAAACGTACTTACAGTCTGTCAGAACGCGGTCACGCAAGGGCGTTCCCAAAGCCACTTCGACGCAGCTCGAGTTCCTTAAGGGGAACAGAGCTGGCCTAATGATTTCTTTTTTCAACTCATTTAGGGACTTCTGTTTAGGGGAAGTGATACAGGAAGTCTGAATCCAAAGGAGGCGGAGTCGTCACTGAATGAATGACAGAAAAACATCCCTTCCTGCATGAGCTGGCTTTCAAATGTCTGTGGAGTACGAAAAAATAAAAATAAAAAAACCCCTATGTGTTGTCACTGATGATGATGGCAATAAAACCTGCATATGCGAACTCATAGGAAATACGGGGAAGTGTATTGCAAAATCTTTTGACCGCTGGGCGCTGCATCCAAGGGGATTTCCATCTGAGCTTCTGCGAATATTACAGAACACTATTTTTAGAGATGTAACAATTATTCTGAAAACAGGAATATGCTTCTATAGTATTTCTTGCCTCAATATTCTATTCTGAGAACTTGACATGAAATATTTTGTACAGATGCACACATACAAGTCCCATTAATAAATAACTCCTACATTGAAAGGAAGCTTTATCTCGATAAAAAAATTGACCTAATGCTGTATTTTGTCATACTCTAGTTATAGAGTAAACAGTAACTTTTCTCTCTACTTCAGAATAAAATGTGGGGTGTGAACTTTCCCTGACAGAATGAGGGCAGGGAGACATCCAGGGAATTAAGGTGTTGCTCAAGCACAATTATATAATTATACATTTCCTTTGTTGTTGCCATATTAGACAAAATTTACCAACAATTGCTGTAAATGAGGCCTGTCTTTGAAGTTATCAGACAATTACACACAACATAAAAGTAGGATTTCAAGATCTTGGAGACTAAAGCCTTTGTTTAAAGATTACATATTGTCACTACAGAAGCAGGGATTTGACTGAGCTGAACAAATGTGTGTTCCTTTCTCCCCAGCATGATATAAACATCAGAGCTGTGAAAGTTCTGCTGGAATTCATTTAGTCAGAAATAGGTTTGATGAATTACACTGCCGTCACAATGCCAATAGATTCTTATCTGTAATGATGCCACAGAGAAGTGGAGGGAAAACTCGCACTAAAATGGTACTTCAAGACTCATTTTGTTGAGACACGCACTAATAAACTTCCAGCATGGCATGAACATGTTCCAAAGTGTGGAAAAAATTGTGTGTAATTGCGAGGCAAAGCAACCCCATTGAATTCACAACTGCGAAATATGGGGAAATATGTGTTTAATGCCAGCTGTATGTCAGATTCATGGGACCATACGGAGAGGGTGGAGTGTTGTTGTTTTTTCACACACAAACAGCAAATGTAAGGATGTGAGTGGGTGTCTATCAGCACAAAGGCACATATGGACATTCATTCAAAACTGTTCCTGAAACTTGTTTTGTGATGTGCAATAATAACTGAATATACTGTGGACAATAATAGTTATGTTCAGTCGACATTTGTGGCATAACCACACAAAATAATTTACACATTTACACATTTTGCTTATTTTTAAAATGCAAAAATATATATTAAATTAGACAGTAAGTAAATAAATAAATAATGTTATATCTTTATATCTGATCGTTCAACTTTGATCTGTGAAAATGTACAACTTAAAAATTATGATTTAAACTGCTTAACAACCCAAATAATATGATTCAACTGAAGAATTAACACAAGCGTTTCAAGCTTCACATTTCTAAATGCTTAAATACTTCAAAATTGGCCCCATTTACTTCCATTGTAAGTGACTACGAATGATGTTGATTAGGCTTAACTTAAATTGAACCCTGAATAGAGCTTTAACTATCTTTTAAATAAAATCTAATTCTCTTATGAAGGAACAGCCTACATGCAAACTTGATTTTTAAACTACAGGGCAAATATTAAATTATAGGCTTCATTCAATCTTTTGGCCATGT
Organism: Sinocyclocheilus grahami; assembly: GCF_001515645.1. Lineage (NCBI taxonomy): Eukaryota > Metazoa > Chordata > Actinopteri > Cypriniformes > Cyprinidae > Sinocyclocheilus > Sinocyclocheilus grahami. The sequence continues at coordinate 328,383 of NW_015505781.1, read as the reverse complement.
ATTAGGCCTTAAAGGGGTCATATGATGCTGCTAAAAAGAACATTATTTTGTGTATTTGGTGTAATGAAATGTGTTTATGCGGTTTAAGGTTAAAAAAAACACATATTTTCCACATACTGTACATTATTATTTCTCCTCTAGGGGCGCCTTTCTGAAACGCGTCGATTTTTACAAAGCTCATTGGTCTGAAAAGTGAGGTGTGCTCTGATTGGCCAGGTATCCAGAGCGTTGTGATTGGCCGAATACCTCAAGCGTGTGATATAAATGTTACGCCCCTTACCATACTGTGATGCCATGTCCGTCCGGAGCGACGAGACACAAACATTAAAACCCATTATAAACGAGGCATTTGTTGCATCCAGTGGGGACATAATTACGGATTATAATGACTTATACTGTCTTTTTACGCGTTAACATAAAACCATATCTGCATTTGTGATCGGAGAAATGACAAACAACAAGTGCTACTCTACACTGCTCAAAACTCGCGTTTGAATCGTCAGTGGCAAATTCTTTAAATATAAAAAACGTACTTACAGTCTGTGATTCAGAACAGCCGGCATTGTAGTCTACTCTCCCAGGATCAGGAAACAGTCCTCCATAAAATGAGCTGGACACATCTGAATATTTGGGTTAAACTGTTCTGGAAACAGTGTTGTAAATACAACTTAACTACTGATTTCTAGTCGTGTCCTCTTTTGGAAGGCCAAACAAAGTAGTTTCGCTTTCACAACGAAACAGCGTCACACACCGCGGCCTAGAGTGAGTGGAGGCCGGCTTGAGTGAGCAGAGGCAGGCGGGCTTGAGAACGGCGCGGCCGGTGGATTCAACGAAGGAGCGTCCGACGGGCTTGCGGCAACCACATGTGACGACCCCGGCTGGACAACGCTTCGTCCACGGTGAAAGCCGATCCGGCGATCCACTGCGCAAAGTTGATGTATTTCCTCAGCGACCAGCACGGATCAGCTCCAGGCATGACGAAGCGGATATCGTCCTCTTTTGGAAGGCCAAACAAAGTAGTTTCACTTTCACAAAGAAACACACAGGGCCTTCACTACATGGCGGCGGCGGCAAAGGACATAAGTATCGCTTTTTATCTCTCCTCTTTCCACTTCTGTTTCAGTTTTTTATAATCTATTTCTTACTATGTGTCAGTAAGTTGTTGTTATTTTAGCATGTGTGTTTGCCTAAGTGTTATTTTTTTAGGATTACTGATGAACTAATGTACTTTGATTTGTATTAGTTATCTATTTTAGTTTTAGTTACAGTTGTAGTAATGTTGTCATTTTAGTAGTTTTTTTATTATGTCTATATAGTCTTTTTATTAAGTTTTACTTTTATTTATTTTGAGTTATTTCAGTACTTCAACATACAAAATGGAAATGAAATAATATATATATATTTCATGTATTTATATATATGTACATGTATATGTATATGTGCGTGGCTGTACATACACATGTAGTTGTTTTTTGGCGTTTGGCTTAGTGTTATGTTAGAATCATTATTATACTCATACCTTTTGTTCTTTTAATATTTTTGAATTGTTTTTAGCTTTATTTTTTTTGTTTTGATTTAAATGTTTTAGTTTTGAAATGTTGTTGTATGCATTTGTCATTTTTA